>NC_046166.1:36052322-36303876 GCF_011064425.1 Rattus rattus
GAAGAAGTCAAAATATCACTATATGCAGATGATATGAATATATATATACATATATATATATATATGTATATATATTCCCAAAAGTTCTACCAGAGAAATACTAAGCCTGATAACAACCTTTAGCAAAGTGGCTGGATATAAAATTAACTCAAACAAATCAGTAGCCTTCCTTGACTCAAAAGATAAACAGGCTAAGAAAGAAATTAGGGAAAAGATGACATTCACAATAGCCACAAATACCATATGTGTTTTTGTGACTCTCCCCAACTCCCAGTGTAAGGAAATGTCAGGGCAGGGAGGTGCGCCTGGGGTGGGGTATTTGGTGAGGGGGAACATCCTCATAGAAGAAGGGGAGGAGAGGTGGGATAGGGGGCTTATTGACAGGAAACCAGGAAAGGGAATAACATTTGAAATGTAAATTTAAAAAGATCCACTGGGGAAAAATATCGTGTCCTGAAAAGATACAAAAAGATTAAAATAAAAAATAAAAAAAAATAATGATCTCCCATTCTCATGGATAGGCAGGATTAAAATAGTAAAAGTGGCCACCTTGCCAAAAGCAATCTACAGATTCAATGCAATTCCAGAAGATGGCCGTGTTGGGCACCAAATGGAGGTGAAACCCTTGGTCCTTCCAAGGATCAATGCCCCAGTATGGGGTATTATCAGGGTATGGAGGCGGGAAGGGGTGAGTGGATGAGTGAGAGAACACCCTCACAGAAGGACAGGGAGGGGTATGTTTTAGGGGTGTTATGGATGGGAAACCTGGAAAGGGGAGAACATTTGAAATGTAAATTTAAAAAATATCCAATACAAAACATAAAAGAGCTGTGTTCACTCTCCAAGGATGTCCACAATCAGAAATCCTCTTAGAAAAACATAATCTAGAAGAGTTGTGCTCATTCTCCAGAAATATCCAGAGAGCAGGGTTTCAGAATGTCCAAATAATTGAACTTTTTAGCAGACTACAACTTTCTCTACAATGAGACCTATATACTGGTACAAAGGTAATACTTACTCTATTGAGAAGAATATACCTAAGTAATGGGAAAAGAAACTAGTGAATCATGTACCTCAAAGATATGCTTTAGGGTAAGGTTAGAGATACATTTAATGGACTGCCATTGGGGAATCTTTCTAACAAATAATTTAAAGTATACCCAGTAATTTTGCAAAAGAATTATTGGCAGTAGCTCTTTAAATTATATTGAATTCTTTTAAAGTAGTACTCTCATGTCTTGTATTACTGAATGAAAATTATGATTACATTTATAATTTCTGCTGCATAGTGAGGTGTTTTTGAATCTTGATTCTCTGTTGGAAAAAAAGAAATTTACATCTGCATTTTTGTAATGCTCCTAAAGGTCATGAGACAGTACATTGGGAGGGAAGGAATTTGATAAGTTATCTTCATGTGTGTTTCCTAAGGTCTTTTTCCGGAATAGAAATCATTCAATTTTCTGCACATACTTCTCATCATTTCTGCTTCTTCCTGAAAAAATAGTTAATGTAATGTTACATTTCCTAATCATAGTAGAGTAATATTGTCCTTAAGACAGTTTTTGAAACCAGTGAAGAACCCTGATTGTCAGAGTAATAGAAGGTCTATACATGAATTATTCAAAAGTTGTATTATAATCAGTACAGCATTTCAGAATTAAACCCAGAATGTACAAAATTAGGCAATTATTCATAAAAAAATATTAACATTTTAATTTTTCACAGCTCAATGTGACATTTTGCATAGCTTTGTAAATATAGCATGAAGCACACATTAGGGACACAGTTCTGTACTTCATAATGGTAAATTGGTAGGAGTGCTTTACAATTCTATGAAAAATATTGTGTGGTGGGTACCAAGTAATGTTACTGATGTTCCTGAAAATGAGGACACGTTTCTGATCAGTCAATGTGACACGATCAGCTAGATTATCTGGCAAGGTTAATTAGAATTTTACATTTGAGTTTCTTTAACATTGGTCCCTTTGTAGAAAATAGAAAATTGACAAGATACTATTATTACCTTCCCATGCATATAATGCACAAACATTTGCATTTTTCATATAGTGACATTCAATTAAAACCAAAGACTGTAAATATCACTATGTAATTCTTTTTTGTGGTATATCAGAAATCATGAGTGTCTGCATTCATCCAAAATGGTGCATGGTACATGCCTTTAATTCTAGGCCAGGCGGAGGCGGAGGCGGGCCAGAAAGCGGAGGCGGAGGGAGGAGGTGGAGGCAGGCGAGACAGGGAGATTTCTGTGATTATGAGTGAGCCTGGTATACACAGAGGTCCAGGACAGTCAAGACTATACAGAAAACCCTTATCTCTAAGAAAAACAAAACAGGCACACAAACAAACAAAGAAACCCTCCTAAAAAACACCACCAGTTAAAAAAAATATGGTTCAGTTGGATTGGACACAAGTGATGTTGGCCCTTTCTTTTTTATATTTAGAGGGAAGCATATTTAAATAGCTAATTTTCTAATGAAGCACATTAAGTGAATTATCATATAGTAAAGGGCTTGTATTTAGAAATGAGTAATTTTCCAAGACCCATCTGCAGATACTAAATCCCAACACTGTTTGCTGTTGCCAAGAGGTGCTTGCTGAAAAAGAACATGGGTGTGTCTGTTCCTGGAAGGTCCTGCCAGCATCAGACCAATGCAGACACAGATGCTTGCAGCCACCAATCCAGACCGTGAACTCAGGGACCCTGTTGGGAACAGGAAGAAAGGACTGGAGGAGCAAAAGTTAGAGCCATGGAAGAACAATGTCTAAGGCATACCATGCTTCAGGCACTATATCACCAATAAGGGGAGAACTCCATCCCTCCAATATATATATAGAGGATGGCCTTGTCTGACATCAATGGGAGGGAGGCCCTTGATCAGTGGAGGCTTTGATGCCCCAACATCAAAGCATGATGGAACATAAACAGTGGGACAAAGCTGGGTAGATGGGTGGGGCACCCTCATGCAAGTCAAAGTGGGGATAAGGAAAGATGGGTAGATGGGATGGGAGGGTTTGTAGTGGTAACAAGAAATGGGAATATCATTTGAGATGTAAACAAATGGAATGATTTATAAAAACAAAATAAAAAAGAAATAAAGACTATATTTGTGAATGGAGAGAAAAAAAAGAACAGGTAAAATGACATAGTCCATTGTACAAAAAATTAAAATAAATATTTTTAAAAACAAATAAATAACAATTGGACATAGCACTACCCGAGGAACCAGCCATACCACTCCTGGGAATATACCCAAATGATGCTTAATATACAACAAAGACATGCTCACTATATTTGCTTAACGGCTTATTTATAACAGCCAAAGCTGGAAAGAACCCAGATGCCCTTCAACAGAGAATGGATAAAAAGTGTTGTACATCTACACAATGGAATATTACTCAGCTATCAAACCACAGTGACTTCATGGAATTTCATAGGCAAATGGATGGAAATAGAAAATATAATCCTGGTGGGATAACACAACCACAAAAAATAAACCAAACTATACCAAACCAAACAAACAAACAAAAAACCCAAAATCAAAAGCACGGTATGCACTCACTGATAGATGGATATTAGCCTGAAAGCTCAAATTACCCAAAGGTACAATCCATAGATGACATGAAACTCAAGGACAACCAAAGTGCAGATGCTTCTGTCCTTTTATTTTCTTTTATTGGATTTTTAATTTACATTTGAAATGTTATTCCCTTTCCCAGTTTCTCTATATAACCCCGTATCACATCTCCCTACCCTTCTTCTATGGGGATGTTCCTCCCCATCCACCTTCTTCCTGCCCTCCCTGACATTACCCTACCCTGGAGGTGGTGTCCAGTCTTAACAGGACTAAAGGCCTCTTTCTTCCATTGGTGCCTAACAATGTCATCTTCTGCTCGTATGAAGTTGGAGCCATGGGTCCAGTTCATTTATAGTCTTTGGGTAGTAGTTACATCCCCTGGGAGTTCTAGTTGGTTGGCTTTCTTGTTCTTATGGGGTTGCAAGCCCTTCAGCTCTTCCAAACCTTTCTCTAATTGCTCCAACAAGGAACCCATTCTCAGTTCAGTGGTTTTTGCTAGCATTTGCGTCTGTAATTGACATACTCTGACTGTGCCTCTCAGGAGACAGCTATAACCCATTTCTCTCAGTATGCATGATGAAGCACTTCTCAGCTTCATCAATCTTACCTAGTTTTGCTGGCTGTATATATATGGGCTATATACCAAACACTCAGGTGACAACAGATGCTGGTGAGGATGTGGAGAAAGAGGAACACTCCTCCATTGTTGCTGGGATGGCAAACTGGTACAAGCACTCTGGAAATCAGTCTGAAGGTTCCTCAGAAAATTGGACTTTCCACTGCCTGAGGACCCAGCTATACCTGTCCTGGACATATAGCCAAAAGATGCTCTAACATATAACAAAGATACATGTTCCACCATGTTCATTACAGCGTTATTTATAATAGCCAGAAGCTGGAAGAAACTCTAGATGCTTTCAACAGATGAATGGATACAGAAAATGTAAACATCTACAGAATGGAGTACTACTTGGCTATCAACCACAATGACTTCGTATGAAATTCATAGGCAAAATGTATTGAACTGAAAATATCATCCTGAGTGAGGTAACCCAATCACAGAAAAATACATGGTATGCACTCACTGATAAGTGGATATTAGCCCAAGCTTAAATTACCCAAGATACAATCCTCAGACACATGAAACTCAAGAAGAAGGGATGACCAAAGCCTAGATTCCTCACTCATTCTTAAAAGGGGGGAACAAAGATATTCATAGGAGTCAAAAGTTTAACAGAGACTGAAGGAATTGCCCTTCAGAACCTCTTCTATATATATATCTATATATCTCCACCAAAACTAGACAATATTGATGAACCCAAGATGCACATCCTGACAGGAGGCTGATATAGCCTTTTCCTGAGTGTGACAAATGCAAGGGCAAATGCTGGCAAAGGATTGAACTAAGAACAGGATGGCACCATTGGAGGAATTAGAGAAAGGATTGAAGGAACTTAAGGGTTTGAAACCCAATAATAAAAACAATACCAACCAACCAGAGCTCCTAGGGACTAAGCCACCATCCAAAGAATACACATGGACAGATCCATGTCTCCAGCTGCATATGTAGCAGAGTATGGCCTTGTTAGTACCAATGGAAGGGAAGCTCTGGGTCCTGCTAAGGCTGGACCCCTCAGTGTAGCAGAACGCTACCACAGGAAGGCAGGCAGGGGAGATGTTGGGAGGGGGAACACCTTATAGAAGAAGATAAGGGGGATGGGATAGGGGCTTATGGACAAGAAACTGGGAAAGCAGATAACACTTAAAAAAATGTGTATAAAAATATCCAATAAAAATTTAAACACAGGAAGAAAAAAAAAAATTAACTCAAACAAATCAGTAGCCTTCACTCTAATCAAAGAGTAAAAGTGCTGAGAAAGAAATTAGGGGAAATGATACCCTTTACAATAGCCACAAATACCATAAAATACTTAGATGTGACTCTAATCAAGCAAGTGAAAGATCTGTAGAAAAGAACTTCAAGTCTCTGAAGAAATCAAAAGATCCCAGTAGATGGAAAAGATCTCCCATGCTCATGGATTGCAGGATTAATATAGTAAAATGGTCATTTTGTCAAAGCAAGCTACAGATTCAGTGAAATTCCCCATCAAAATTCTAACCCAGTTCCTCATATAATTAGAAGAGCAATTTACCAAATTCATTTGGAATAACAAAAACAGCTCAGGATAGTGAAAATATCCTCAAAATAAAAAAGAACTTCTGGTGGAATCACTACCCCTGACTGAAAGCTATATTACAGGAGCAGTCATGATAAAAACTGCATGATATTGGTACATACAGAAAGAAAGTAGATAATTGGAATAGAATTGAAGACCCAGAAATGAACCCATACACCCTATAGTTCTTGATCTTTTGAGAAAGGAGCTAAAACCATCAGTGTTAAAAAGATAGCATTTTTCCATATATGGTGCTGGTTCAACTGGCAGTCAGCATGTAGAAGAATGCAAATCATTCCTTTCTTATTGCCCTGTACAAGGTCAAATCTAAGTGCATCAAGGAACCCACATTAAACACTCAAACTATTAGAAGAAATAAACGTTGGGGAGGCTTTCGAACACAAAGGCACTGGGGAAAATTTCTGAACAGAATACCGGCTTATGCTCTAAGATCAAAATCAACAAATGGGACTTCATAAAATTGCAAAAGTTTCTGTAAGGCAAGAACACTCTCAGTTGGACCAAAAGGCAACCAACAGGTTTGGAAAAGGTCTTTATCAATCTAAAGATTGGAAGAAGTTAGACTCTAGAGAATCAAATAACCATATTAAAAAATGGGATACAGAGCTAAACAAAAAATTCTCAGCTGAGGATGTCAAATGGCTGCGAAGTATCTAAAGACATGTTCAATGTCCTTAATCATCAGGGAAATCACAACAACTCTGAGATAACAAGTCACAACAGTAAGAAAGGCTAAGTTCAAAAACTCAGGTGACAGTAGATGCTGGCAAAGATGTGGAGAAATAGGAACACTCCTCCATTGTTGATGGGCTTACAAGCTGGTTCAATCCCTCTAGATATCAGTCCAACTGTTTCTCAGAAAATTTAACATAGTACTACCTGAAGTCACAGTTATATCTGGGCAAACACCCAAATTATGCTCTAACATATAACAAGGACACATGCTCCACTATGTTCATTGCAACCTTGTTTATAATAGCCAGAAGCTGCAAAGAGCCCAGATGTACTTTAACATAGGGATGGATACAGAATATGGTACATTTACACAATTGAGTGCTACTCAGCTATAAAAAGAATGACTTCATGAAATTTGTAGACAAATGAATGGAATTAGAAAATATGCTGAGCTGACTGAGGCAACCCAATCACACACACACAAAAGACAAAAAACAAAAACAAAAACAACCCACGAATGGTATGCACTCACTGATAGTGGATGTTAGCCCAAAAGCTCAGATAACCCAAGATACAATCCACAGACCACATAAAGCTCAAGAAGGATGACCAAAATGTGGATGCTACATTCCTTTTCAGAAGGAAGAACAAATATTCACAGTAGGAAATACAGGGACAAAAGAGAAGCAGGGACTGAAGAAAGGTCATCCAGAGATTGCCCCTCTGGTAACCCTTCCCATATGCAGCCACCAAACCTAGTCACTATTGCTGATGACAAGAAGTGCTTGCTGACAGGAACCAGGTATGGGTGTCTCCTCAGAGTCTCTGCCTGATCTCTACTAATATCGATGGGGATGGTTGCATCTAAGCATTGGATTGAACAAGGGAACTCCAATGGAGGAGTTAGAGAAAATACTGAAATGGCTGAAAGGGTTTCTGATACTGTAGGAAGAACCACAATGTCAACCAACCCAGATCCCACCAGAGCTCAAGGTACTAAACCACCAACCAATGAGTACAAATGGAGGGATGCACAAGGACACATGCTCCTATGTTCATTGCAACCTTGTTTATAATAGCCAGAAGCTGCAAGAGCCCATGTCTCCAGCCACATATGTAGCAGATGATGACATTGTCCAGCATCAATAGGAGGAAAAGCTCTTGGTTCTGTGAAGTCTCTTTTTCCCAATGTAGGGTAATGTCAGGGCATTGAGTTTGGAGTGGTTGGGTGGGAGTGGGAGCGTCTTCATAGATGCAGGGGAAGGGGGATGGGATATAGGAGAAGGGGGAAAAGGGATAACATTTGAAATGTAAATACATTAAATATCCAAGAAAAATAAAATTAAAAATATGAATAATAAAATTAAACAAAAAGAAATTCCTCAGAATGTGATACTCAAAGGCTATTTTGGGACTGTTTTAGCAGACTCCTTCAGTGTCAATGATACAATGTATTATAGTAAGAAACAACCATTATAGAAATAGCCACAGACACACAGTTGCTAAAAATGATCACAGGAAAGTCTATGGTGTAAAGGACAAAGAGGAGTTTTGTTTCTTTATTTTTATGTTTATGGTGAAAACAGAAGGTTCATCTGTGTAATATTGGTTCATATTGCCCCACACAATTTTGAACAAGACAAACTAAGAAAATATTTATTCTGGATTTAAATGAAAGAAACTGACAGGATACACAGTAGTTTTCTAATATAGTAATAACAAATTTCCATCATTTTAGAAACTTTCAACATACAAATTTGTTCCTTCCTAATACTATAATGTTAGAATTCCAAAGTGGGGCTTGTCAGGCTGAAGTACAGATGGTGATGGGAAGGCTGTGTTTCCTTCCAAATTCTCAGGGGAAACATTTATTTTCTTCAGTTTGAAGCATCTAAAGATGATATACATTCCACAAGTAATGCCTCCTGTCTTTGCCTCTTCTCTCTTGCCAATTCTGTGTTCGCACTTCCACTTGTTTCTACCTTAGGAGGGCATTCCATTGGAGAAGCTGTGTGATCACATTGAACTGACTCATACAGCAAAGGGTTAGCTCCTGAATTACACTTTATTAATAAAATTCCATGAAATACCTTTTTGCATAAAATCTAGGAAATCAATTGTCTTTACAAGATCATCACTCGGCCTTTAATGCATCTTAAGTACTGGGAACTTAACAGGTAATATGGGTAATAGTAAAGAAGTTAAGTAATGGATTGTTTCTTATTTTTTATTTTTGTGTGATGCTACATTAATCTAATCAGCAAGTTTTCACAATATGAAGTAGGATAAATTAAATATAAGGTCCGAAATGAGTGAACACAGCTAGCAGGCATGAATGGAAATGGCTAAGAAAAACTAAAAGAAATGTCTACCAAAATGGAATTCTACCTGTGCAAACAAAGTTTAAAACAAAAAAACCTTACAATTAAAAGCAGATAAAAGAACAAATCAGTTCTATTACTCTCTATTGTACTCTTGCTCTCTTCCCCTTTTCCCCTTTGTCCCTTCTCTCCCTATTCCCCTCCTCCCCTCTCTCCATTCGCTCATGGCCAGGCCTCTACCTCTCTCTCTCTCTCTCTCTCTCTCTCTCTCTCTCTCTCTCTCTCTCTCTCTCTCTCTGTCTTTCTCTCTCTCTCTCTCTCTCTGTCTTTCTCTCTCTCTGTCTTTCTTTGCCCCAATTACCCTCTGAACTCCCCTCCCCATGCTCTGAATAAATTCTAATCTATGCTAAATAAAAAGAACAAATCAGAACAAAATATTGAAAGCAATAAATGCAAAGGGATATTCATTCTTCCTTGATAATGTATATACTGTTAGTGACTAATGCTGTGTTGGTATCTGCAGAATTCTTAGCCCTATTGTTGCTCCAGTTGTGCAGGGCCAGCACCTTCCTTGGATAAAATGGACCAGAAATTTTTAGACTTTAGTGATTTCTAAAGCAAAGCAGTAGCTGTGAGGTAAATAGAATATTAGTCTTTCAAAAACATAGGCACAAATAGAGAGACTTCAATATTTACGTAAATACCCAGTCACCATTACAACTGGTGCAGTGCCATTTCAACCAAGATACTGTATTCATTTAAATACTATGAAAATGAATGTAATTATACAAATTGGAAACACTGAAGAATACTAGGCAAAAGTCATGAAAGGGCACCGAACAAACAAACCAAGCAGCAATTACAACAGTACTAAAATCCAAAGACTTTGTGCTTCACTTGGATATTCACCTTCACTTTTAATTGAGCAAAGAAATATTTTGCATATACATGTGTTATTTATCCACCTAAATGTTAATATTGAATTCATTCTTGTTGAAATGAAAAACTTGAAGGTAAGTGTAGGAGAACTTCCTTTTATTTCGTTCATTTTGTAAGTTTATTCATAGTATTTTCTCATTTGAAAGATCATGAAAAAACATAGGGTAAGGGGAATTTTTACATTTAATATCAGTTGTATAAAACACTGGCGATGGCTTAAAATCGCCATATAAGTTATAAGTTAAGATGCTCCAATGGGTCTTTTTTTGCTCGCTTGTTTTTATTTCCTTTGTGGAAGACTTTTATAAAATGGTATGGTAAAACAACACCCAGCTTCCAGACACGCTTGCTAAGACCTTATTATATTGAAAACAGTGTCTGGAGAATGGTGGGCAATGTTGACTTCCCACCCTTAAGTTCTAAGACTGGGTTAGTGGGAAGGGTATTTTCTATGGGTATGCTCACGTGGAAAATAAGAGGCCTTTAAAAACTGGTCCAAAGAATTAATGCATTTCATTTTGTACCAAGCACTCCTTGTCTGAATATCACCTGTTGCACTGCACTGACACTGTTGTAATTAATATCGTCTCCCCTGTGAATCATGATGCAAATCACAAACTCCATGCATCTGACCCCTCTGTTCTTTAGAGCTTTTTAGATGCTACAGCCTTGTATCACTTGGCTCTACTTTCTACACTGGCACAACATGGCCGGCCATTTACATTGGAATCCCTTCTAGGAGACTGTAATGCAGACTCTACCTGGGCATGGCCTTTATGCTTCTATGACCACAAGAAAATCTTCAGATTTTGCATTCCATTCTCTGATCTACCCCTCTGCCTCCCTGCCTCCTTTATCACCAAGAGCATTCTGTGTCCTGGTGGCTCAGACAACAGATTCTGTTCTGGAAACTGTACTTTGGACTTCATCTCCATGGTAACCATGTTTAAAAGCACATGTTTTCCTTAGAAGAGCACAGCCCCAAGATGTCCATGCATATCAGTAAGAAAACAAAGATTATTGTTGATGGCATCTTCGAAGGTGGACTGACTGAATTTCTAATTCTGGCTTAACTTCTTGAAGACACTTACATAAGTGTTGATTGTATCATTAATTTTCATATAATATAAAAGATAATTATATTTCAGTTTCTTCTAAAGGTTTAACTTGGCAGTTGGAAAGATTTCTATGCTGAAATGAAAGATTAAAATAATTAAAGCAGCCTATAAAAGTTAACGATTTTTGAAAGATCATTTTTGAGAGTATGTAATTTAAACTTTAATTTTCTTTTAAAAGTCATTATCACCATAACTAATTTGAACTGTCTAATAACACTGAATTGTGGCAAGTTATTATTTGGGGAACTCAAAACCTGGAGTATGATAAGATTATATTAAAAAGTATAATATTTACATTTAAAATTTGAAAATATATATATTTATATAAATGGTGTTGCCTTTAAAAAACACATTTTTCTCATCATAACAATCTGGGGAAATTAATAACTATAATATAATTGATGCCAGGAAAAGAATATTTCTTTTTAAATAGAAATGACAGTTAATTGCCAATAGACCTCACTATAAATGTAATGCTTACTTGCCAAGTGTAATTGTCTTCATAGAGGCTTACTGCTGGATAAGCTTATTTTTTTCTAGTTCTTTCTGAACTCTGGCTGGCTGGTTCAACTCAGCTGACTGATTCAAATTACCTTCCATCTGCCTTCTCATTGAATTGCTCTGCTTGGCTTTAAACTAAGTCTGACAACTTGTTCTAATCCTCTGTATTTTTCTCTCTTTTTATTGAATTTTTAAATTTTATTTAAATTTCAAATGTTATCCCTTTTCTTAGTTTCCCACCCATAAACCCCATATCCTGTTCCCCTCCCTTCTTTTAGGAGGGTGTTCCCCTACCCATCCATCACTTCCTGCCTCCTCGCCCTGGCATTCCCCTACACTGGGACATACAGCCTTCACAGGACCAAGGGTTTCTCTTCCCATTGGGGCCCAACAAGACCATCCTCTGGTGCATATGCAGCTGGAGCCATGGGTCTGTCCATGTGTACTCTTTGGGTAGTTGTTTAGTCCTTGGGGACTCTGGTTGGTTGGTGTTGTTGTCTTTATGGGGTTGCAAACCCCATAAGATCCTTCAATCTTTTCTCTAACTCATCCAATGGGGACCCTGTTCTCAGTTCAATGGTTGACTTTGAGCATCTGCCTCTGTATTTGTCATGCTCTGGCAGAGCCTCTCAGGAGACAGTTGTATAGGGCTCTTGTCAGCAAAGCACTTCTTAGCATCAACAATATTGTCTGGGTTTGGTGGCTGTATATATATTGGCTGGATCCCTAGGTGGGGTAGTCTCTGAATGGCCTTTCCTTCAGTCTCTGCTCCAAACTTTTTCTCCATATCTCCTCATATGAATATTTTTTGTCGCCTCTTCTAAGAAGGACTGAAGTATCCACACTTTAGTCTTCCTTCTTCTTGAGCTTCATGTGGTCTGTGGATTGTATCATGGATAATCCAAGCTTTTGAGCTAATATCCACTTATCAAGGAGTGCATACCATATGGGTTTATTTTGTTTTGTTTTCTGTTTTTTTTTTTTGTGATTAGGTTACCTCACTCAGGATGATATTTTCTAGCTCCATCCATTTGCTTATGTATTTCATGAAGTTATTTTTTAATAGCTGAATAGTAGTCCATTGTGTAAATATACCACATTTTCCACAGCCATTCCTCTCTTGAGAGACATGTGGGTTTTTCGTGCTTTTGGCTATAATAAATAAGGCTGCTGTGAACATAGTGGAGCATGTGTCCTTTTTATATGTTGGAGCATCTTTTAGGTATATGCCCAGGAGTGGTATAGCTGTGTCCTCAGATAGTACTACATCCTATTTTCTGAGGAATCTTCCCCAAAAATTCTACCAGAGAACTCCTACAGCTGATAAACAACTTCAGCAAAGTGGTTGGATATAGAATTAACTCAAAAGAATCAGTAGCCTTCCTCTACTCAAAGGATAAAGAGGCTGAGAAGTATTAGGGAAGCGACACCCTTCACAATAGTCACAAATAATATAAAATACCTCAGTGTGACACTAACAAAGCAAGTGAAATATCTATATGATAAGAACTTCAAGTCTCTGAAGAAATAAACTGAAGATCTCAGAAAATGGAAGGATCTCTGGCTTTTTCTTATTCTATTGCTTAAACTTTCTCTGCTGACCTGCACTGTAAAAACTGTCCAAACAGAACTGAACTGAACTCTACTACATTGTCTGAACTCAACTGAACTGCATTCACTGAAGACCCCCCCAACCCCGCGCGCGCGCGCGCGTGTGTGTGTGTGTGTGTGTGTGTGTGTGTGTGTGCTGCTTCCTTAAGTTGCCTCACTTTCCTTTCTGTTCTCATTAGAATTAAGGACATTACATTTCTGACACATTCTGTCAAAACTTTCTCGAATTCATCACTTCATTTGCCTCTCAATTAGACATCACTATCAAACATGGGCCTTCCTTCTCGACCTATCTTTACCTTCCTGCAATTAAATTTGTGAGTAAGAGCATCTCTATATTATGACAAAGTGTGTCATTCCAGCCAGATCAGAGATCTAAAAGATCTTTAGTTGCAATGCCTTGCCACAGCAGCCATTTTGTTGAAAGCTCAGTTTTCTCCTGAAAAAAAAAATATCTAGTAAAAAGCTTTCTTTTTAAGCTAGAAAAATGACTTATCATTCAAAAGAATTTCTGCTTCTCCAGAGATCTGAGTTTGATTTCTTCATATATGGGAGACCACAGCAGTCTAAAGCTCCAGTTCTAGGAATTTACACATCCCTCTTCTTGTCTTTCAAGGCACATACATGGTGCACATATGTATGAACAGCCAAAACATATATATACATCAAATAAAAATGAATAAATATTTAAAAAATATTTTTGAAAGTTGTATGTCACTATTTCTGTGAGGCAAAATCACAAAATTACACAAATACATAATATGCAATTTCCTTCTAATATGTGACTAATATCAACCATGAAGGATGGAATAATATAAGATAGAAGGCTTTTATATTTAATTGATACCATACTATGGCCCCAGTATTAATGTATGATCTTCCACTCACTAAATGAGAGTTCTTAAATAACTCTTAAATCTTTTGACACTAATATTAAGAATGATCATATTTTAGATGGTTTCTAATTTTGGGAAAGGTTAGTAAAATCAATTTAAAGCAATATAACATGTTGTAGAGGATAGTCATTTCATATTCATTAATTTTCACCTATTATATTAAAGTTATAGATAATGTGATTTTCTAATAGTTTACAGCATCTCAACTCAAGCAAATTAAATGAAATAAAAATAAGTGAAATCTGTGTATGGTTAGTTTTTAAAATTCTTTCTGACTTATTCGCTTAGCTTTCTTAATACTATCTCTTCAGAAAATGAAATTAGTTTGACATGTGGTAGTAAACATTTTTTATGTTATCTAAGGACTTCAGCAGGAGTGATCAATGGTAAGCTTTGAAACTGAGAAGCAGGAACCTGTTGATTTCTCCCTGAGCCCAGAACTGACCTGGACCAGTCCCACATCTCCCTGCACCCAAATCCAGTGGGGGAGAGAGCTGGACACTCAGAAGTGCAGACAATCCTGAGACCTCAGGAGAGACCTCCACTTCTGCTCACATTCCTGACCCAAGACTCTGGGCACAGGGACCTAGGAGGAGTCAAAAGCAGGACACTTCGGGTTTCTGTATGCATTTAGAAATGGAAGCCAGGAGCACCTACACACCTGAGAGCAGAGCTGAGGACAAATTTTCTGCTCCAAGCAACCTGCCTGGAGGCTTTGGGTCACACAAACCCAGGAGTAAGTCTCTGCTCCCAGATCTAGCTGAAAGAAAACAGGTCTACAGGAGTTTGACGCACAGGCCTACAGGAGGGTCAAGCCACAGTCAGAGAGAGCAAGACAAGCTAACACCAGAGAAAACCTGAGAGAGGCAAGCAAAGGAACCTAAGCAACAGAAACGAAGACTACTTGGCATCATTAGAGCCCAGTTATCCCACCAAAGTAAGCAATGGATATCAAAACACAACAGAAAAATAAGATTTGGATTTAAAAATCACATCTCCTGATGATGATAGAGGACTTCAAGAAAGACAAAATAACTCCCTTAAGGAAATACAGGATGACACAGATAAACAAGTAGAAACCCTTAAAGAGGAAACATAAAAATCCCTTAAAGAATTACAGAAAAGCATAAACAAACAGGTAAAGGAATTGAACAAAATTATCCAGGATTTAAAACTGGAAATGGAAACAATAAAGACAGGACAAAGGGAGAAAACCCTGGAGTCGGAAACCTAGGAAAGAGATCAGGAGTCATGGATGCAAGTATCACCAAGAGAATATAAGAGATAGAAGAGAGAAACTCAGGGGCAGAAGATACGTATAAAACATAACATCAACCCAACTGTCAAGGATTATGTAAAATGCAACAAGCTCCTAACCCAAAACATCCAGAAAATCCAGGACACAATGAGAAAATCAAACCTAAGGATATAGGTATAGAAGAGAGTAAAGACTCCCAACTTAAAGGGCCAGGAAATATCTTCACAAAATTATAGAAGAAACCATTCCTAACCTAAAGAAAGATATGCCTATGAACATACAAGATGCCTACAGAACTCCAGATAGATTGAACCAGAAAAGAAATTCCTCCCGTCACATAATAGTCAAAGCACCAAATGCACAAAACAATGAAAGAATACTAAAAGCAGTAAGGGAAAAAGATCAAGTAACATATAAAGGCAGACCTACCAGAATTACACTAAATTTCTCAACAGAGACTATGAAAGCCACAAGATCCTGGGCAGATGTCATACAGACCCTAAGAGAACACAAATGCCAGTCCAGGTTACTACAGTCAGGTTACCTGGTATCTGGTATAATTCTGATAGGTCTGACTTTATATGTTACCTGACCTTTTTGCTTTACTGCTTTTTAATATTCTTTCTTTGTTTTTGTGCATTTGGTATTATGACACTTCTGTGATGGGAGGAATATCTTTTCTTGTCCAATATGTTTGGACTTCTGTAGGTCTTTTATGTTCATGGCCATCTCTTTCTTTAGTGAATTTTTCTTCTATTATTATTTTGTGAAGATATTTACTGGCTCATTAAGTTGTATATCTTCTCTCTCATTTATAACTGTTACTATTGCTGGAATCTTATTCTGAATGCCCCCTGCTTCCTTTAGTCTTTGTAATTGATGTTTAAAGAGTGCTAGCATGTCACATTACATCGAGTGTAAAAAGTACATTTTATTTGAGGAAAAACTGTAATAATATTATGAAATAGAAATGGAAAATGACCAAAGTTCCTATTGTGCTGAAATATGACCCATATGATGAGGCATTAAATATTTGCAAGGCAACTTAGTGCAGGTACCCAGAAAAGTAAATAGTTTCTCTGTTGTCATTAGCCAAAATTGGAACCCAGTGTTGGTTCTCAGGCTCAGAATGTTTTTTCTTAACTTTATTTCTAGAAGTTGTACATGAAGATTGAGATTGAAAAATCCATTCCACCCATTGATCACTTTGTGAAATGTATTTCAAACTGAAACTAGAGAGTTTCATGGTGAAGATGAGTCCTTAACATTGCCCTATTTGAGATCACATGTTAGATAACTTTGGATCTATGTCTTTACCAGGGTCTGAATTACAATAATATTGATCAGGATTCAGCTAAGGCCTATTGATGAAAAGCTACTTTTTTCTCATTTAAAAACAATAAGAAAGAAAAGAGAGGAGAGAGAAGAGAAGGATGAGAGAGAGAGAGAGAGAGAACATAATTTCTTTTTTTTTTAATTAACTTGAATATTTCTTATATACATTTCGAGTGTTATTCCCTTTCCCGGTTTCCGGGCAAACATCCCCCTCCCCCCTCCATTCCTTATGGGTGTTCCCCTCCCCACCCTCCCCCATTGCCGCCCTCCCCCCAACAGTCTAGTTCACTGGGGGTTCAGTCTTAGCAGGACCCAGGGCTTCCCCTTCCACTGGTGCTCTTACTAGGATATTTATTGCTACCTATGAGGTCAGAGTCCAGGGTCAGTCCATGTATAGTCTTCAGGTAGTGGCTTAGTCCATGGAAGCTCTGGTTGCTTGGCATTGTTGTACATATGAGGTCTCGAGCCCCTTCAAGCTCTTCCAGTTCTTTCTCTGATTCCTTCAACCGGGGTCCTAGTCTCAGTTCAGTGGTTTGCTGCTGGCATTCGCCTCTGTATTTGCTGTATTCTGGCTGTGTCTCTCAGGAGCGATCTACATCCGGCTCCTGTCGGTCTGCACTTCTTTGCTTCATCCAACTTGTCTAATTGGGTGGCTGTATATGTATGGGCCACATGTGGGGCAGGCTCTGAATGGGTGTTCATTCTGCCTCTGTTCTAAACTTTGCCTCCCTATTCCCTGCCAAGGTATTCTTGTTCCTTTTAAAGAAGGTGAAGCATTCACATTTTGATCCTCAAATCTTGAGTTTCATTTGTTCTAACATCTAGGGTAATTCAGGCATTTGGGCTAATAGCCACTTATCAATGAGTGCATACCATGTATGTCTTTCTGTGATTAAATTTAGCTCACTCAGGATGATATTTTCCAGTTCCAACCATTTGCCTCACGAATTACATAAAGTCGTTGTTTTTGATAGCTGAGTAATATTCCATTGTGTAGATGTACCATTCCTCTGTTGAAGGGCATCTGGGTTCTTTCCAGCTTCTGGCTATTATAAATAAGGCTGCTATGAACATAGTGGAGCACGTGTCTTTTTTATATGTTGGGCATCTTTTTGGGTATATGCAAGAGAGGTATAGCTGGATCCTCAGGCAGTTCAATGTCCAATTTTCTGAGGAACCTCCAGACTGATTTCCAAACGGTTGTACCAGTCTGAAACCCCACCAACAATGGAGGAGTGTTCCTCTTTCTCCGCATCCTCGCCAGCATTTGCTGTCACCTGAGTTTTTGATCTTAGCCATTCTCACTGGTGTGAGGTGAAATCTCAGGGTTGTTTTAATTTGCATTTCCCTGATGACTAAAGATGTTGAACATTTGTTTAGGTGTTTCTCAGCCATTCGGCATTCCTCAGCTGTGAATTCGTTGTTTAGCTCTGAACCCAATTTTTTAATAAGGTTATTTGTCTCCCTGCGGTCTAACTTCTTGAGTTCTTTGTATATTTTGGATATAAGGCCTCTATCTGTTGTAGGATTGGTAAAGATATTTTCCCAATCTGTTGGTTGCCGTTTTGTCCTAACCACAGTGTCCTTTGCCTTACAGAAGCTTTGCAGTTTTATGAGATTCCATTTGTTGATTCTTGATCTTAGAGCATAAGCCATTGGTGTTTTGTTCAGGAAATTTTTTTCCAGTGCCCATGTGTTCCAGATGCTTCCCTAGTTTTTCTTCTGTTAGTTTGAGTGTGTCTGGTTTGATGTGGAGGTCCTTGATCCACTTGGACTTAAGCTTTGTACAGGGTGATAAGCATGGATTGATCTGCATTCTTCTACATGTTGACCTCCAGTTGAACCAGCACTTTGCTGAAAATGCTATCTTTTTTCCATTGGATGGATTTGGCTCCTTTGTCAAAAATCAAGTGACCATAGGTGTGTGGGTTCATTTCTGGGTCTTCAATTCTATTCCATTGGTCTATCTGTCTCTGTACCAATAAACATGCAGTTTTTATCACTATTGTCTGTAATACTGCTTGAGTTCAGGGATAGTGATTCCCCTGAAGTCCTTTTATTGTTGAGGATAGTTTTAGCTATCCTGGTTTTTTGTTATTCAGATGAATTTGCAAATTGTTCTGTCTAACTCTTTGAAGAATTGGATTGGTATTTTGATGGGGATTGCATTGAATCTGTAGATCGCTTTTTGGTAAAATGGCCATTTTTACTATATTAATCCTGCCAATCCATGAGCATGGGAGATCTTTCCATCTTCTGAGGTCTTCTTCGATTTCTTTCTTCAGAGTCTTGAAGTTCTTGTTGTACAAATCTTTTACTTGCTTGGTTAAAGTCACACCGAGGTACTTTATATTATTTGGGTCTATTATGAAGGGTGTCGTTTCCCTAATTTCTTTCTCGGCTTGTTTCTCTTTTGTGTAGAAGAAGGCTACTGATTTATTTGAGTTAATTTTATACCCAGCCACTTTGCTGAAGTTGTTTATCAGCTTTAGTAGTTCTCTGGTGGAACTTTTGGGATCACCTAAATATACTATCATATCATCTGCAAATAGTGATATTTTGACTTCTTCTTTTCTGATCTGTATCCCCTTGACCTCCTTTTGTTGTCTGATTGCTTTGGCTAGAACTTCAAGAACTATATTGAATAAGTAGGGAGAGAGTGGACAGCCTTGTCTAGTCCCTGATTTTAGTAGGATTGCTTCAAGTTTCTCTCCATTTAGTTTAATGTTAGCCACTGGTTTGCTGTATGTGGCTTTTACTATGTTTAGGTATGGGCCTTGAATTCCTATTCTTTGCAGGACTTTTATCATGAAGGGGTGTTGAATTTTGTCAAATGCTTTCTCAGCATCTGATGAAATGATCATGTGGTTTTGTTCTTTCAGTTTGTTTATATAATTGATCACGTAGATGGTTTTTCCGTATATTAAACCATCCCTGCATGGCTGGGATGAAGCGAGAACATAATTTCTATCTCTGATCCCAGTAGAGATTTAACATCCCCAGATACACAGAACATAAAAGATAATTTATCTCATGGTTAGTAGACCAAGCCTCAGAAATATTGATTCACCAACAAGAAGGGGGAGGAATCCCCTTAATAAAAAATGTACTTTATCTCATAAGAACGTTCACACTGTTCCATCAACTAATGTAGGCAGAGTCAGAAAGCTATGTGAAGATCTATTCAATCTATGTTCAAGCTCAGCAAATTTTGTGTCCTGTCCCTCACTTCCTGATTTCTTTGTCTCTTCCTCCTCCTCCAGATACTCTTTTATCACCTTCCTCCTCTTCCTCTTCCTCCTCTTCTTTCCCCTCCTCCTTCTCCTTCTCCTCTTCTTCCTCTTCCTCTTCTTCCTCTTCCTCTTCTTCCTCTTCCTTTCTCTTCTTCTACTTCTTCTCCTCTTTCTCTTTTTCTTTCATTTTCTTCCTCCTCTTTCTCCTCCTCCTTTATTTTCTTCCTTCTCTTTCTCCTCCTCCTTTATTTTCTTCCTTCTCTTTCTCCCCCTCCTTCATTATCTTCCTCCTCTTTCCCCCTCTTCTTCCTCCTCTTCCCTTCTCCTACTCCTCCTTCCCTGTCCTCCTTTTTTCTCTCCTCTTCCTTTTTACTCTCTTCTTCTTTCTGATTTTCCTCCCCTTTCTCTTCTTCTTTCTCCTCTCCTGCTACTCCTTCTCTTCTTCCTCCTCCCCTTCATGTCTTCTTCCTCCTTTCCTCCTCCTTACTCCTCTTCTTCCTTTTTCTTCCTCCACCTCCTCCTCCTTCCTTCTTCAAAAGAAAGATGGTAGTTTTATTCAAAGCCAATAGACAGTAGAGACACTAGATGGATATACTAATGACTCTAATCTTTATCACAAAGTCTCTAGGTAGGTGATAACTTTCAGAATGTGTGGATTGTTCAGATTGCTAAGTCTTTCCCCTGGGCTAAAGACTTATATCCTTTTTTTCCTAATCAGTAATAAAAATATTTCCACCATAGTTTCTGATTGTAGAATCTGTTCAACATGTGGGGTTGCCAAATTTAGTGATCTTTGGTTATCCCATATCTAACCAACTATTTTGGTTACTCAATCAGATTATTTGGTTAGTTTAATAATTATGCACAGGGGATAATTAGCATCATTTTAAATTGTCAATCATGCTATTAAATACAGGAAGTAAGACATATATTCAGAAAATAATTATCTTCCAAGAGTTACCATTGGGAATATTGGTAATATCAACATGTACCTTAATATTTTTACCTCCTAAATTATTGTGTCAAGGCCAGATGGGTGTTTCCTATAAATAATGTGTCTCCTATAAGTATTGGTTAAATATGACACATGTTTGGTACACTAAAATAACTTTAGAATATACTACAAACTGGAAAGAACATGGTACTAGAAGAATATAAAAAGGAGAGTGTATGAGAATTACCTAGTCAAAATTTTCATCCTTGAAATTTATTTAAATTGTGACATGTTGTGAGTGATATGTATAAAGATTTGACAAAAAACACCTGGTATAAAACTGGTTAATTTTGTTAAAGAAAAAATGCAATCAACCACATTCATTTCTTTATTCATGGAATGCATTGCAGACTAGAGTAATTGAACATTTTTTCCCAAGGTCACAGAGTGAGTAAGAGGTACCACACAGAATGTTATAGCTACCAGACAAAAGACTATGCTCTTCACTGAATAGGCCAGTAGAGAGATCCCAGAGCTGTTAATCAGGAAACCAAGTTCCCCTGCCTAATTCTCTAATTATCAAAGGCTCCAGGCAAGTTAGTCACTAACACTTGCTTTAATTTGTTTCCTTCTCTCATATTGTTAAAGGGCTATCTTACCTTCTACCTAGGGCTAAGGAGACCCACAAATAAGAAAATACAACATGTGCTTATGCCATTGTTACTACAGTGTACCTCAGCACTGGAATTACTCCCTGGTTATGGGTAAGGGATAATTTAGTATCTTAAAGATAACATGATGGCATAAGACCTGCCTAATTCCAATGGAAGAACAATTAGAAGCACATTTTAAAACTACTTCTATTTAGAGTGGCTCATGAATCCAGTTTTCAAATTTATAAGATTGCTGGCATTACTTTCTAGCACAAATAGGCCAACACATAATGCTGACTCAGGGTGAAGACTTAGTTGCTTTACGTCTGCTTTTTCAATCTCTAGTTTGAGTCCATTTTTTTTATTACTGATTATAAAACATTTTCTTAAGACAGGATATTTTTATTCACAGTAGAGGGGTTTCTCATTTAGATAAACCTTCAAATGATAAACCCTTTAAAGAAATGAGACTATTCCCAAGTCAAAAGAATGGACTCAGCCTCTAGGCAGAGACATTTCATAGTGTCCTCTTATTTGAGTTAATAACTTGGGTAGCTCAGACATCTTACCAAAACGTCATCACCTAGAAATGCTCATCCTCCCTAAACTGTAAAGAAACACAAGGAATAAGTAAACTTTTATTGAGATGGTATACTCCTTCCCAAAAATTTCACGCCCACTACATTTCCTATAAAGTGGACAAGAGGTACTGATAGCTTGTTCAATGTTTTGAATCTATTCAGACAGATGTAGCCCCACCCACTTCTGTCTCTTTCCTCTTTCTTTCTTTCTTTCCTTCTTTCTCTCTTTCTTTCTTTCTTTCTTTCTTTCTTTCTTTCAATTTTTTACATTGTTTTCTTTTACTGGATACTTTACTTTTTTATTTACATTTCAAATGTTATGCCCTTTCCCAGTTTTGCCTCCAGAAACCAGCTATCTTCCCCTGCTTCTATGAGGGTGCTCCTCCACCTACCCACCCACACCCTTCCCCCTCCCAACCCTGACGTTCCCTTACACTGGGGCATCGAACTTTCACAGGACCAAGGGTTTCTCCTTGCAATGATGTCCAACAAAGCCGTCCTCGGCTACATATGGGGCACGAGCTGTCGGTGCGCCATCTTAGGTAGTTTAGTCTCTGGTAGCGCTGAGGTATCTGGTTGGTTGATGCTGTTTTCTTCTTATGGGGTTACAAACTCCTTCAGCTCCTTCATTCCTTTCTCTAACTCCTCCATTGGAGACCCCATTCTCACTTCAATGGTTGCCTGCGAGAGTCCACCTTTGTAACTGTCAGAATCTGGCAGAGCCTCTCAGGAGACAATTATATCAGGCTCCTGTTAGCATTCACTTTTTGGTATCTGCAATATTGACTGGCTTTGGTAGCCACCAAAAGGATGAGAATCCCCAGGTCTCTCTCTTTCTTATGCTTGAAAGAGCCTAAATATCCTTTTCTCTGCAAATTGGGTTTTGTTTAAAGCTCTCTTTTTCTATTACATGACTGTATTTCCTGGATATGGCTGATTTTCAAGAGAGATTAATCCATAAAAGAGAGCCTTTTCTCTCTCTTTTCTATTTTTCTCCAGGCAACTGCCTAGATTTACATCTTTCTTGCTCTGGCTTTTCTTTTAAATTCTAACAAAACTATTGGTGAGTTTCCATTTGAATCTATTCTTAAGTTGTTGTATTAATGAGACTAAGAAGCCCAAGAGGGACCAAGTTTCCTTAATATCCGTACAGCAACTCCAGTGGGATGACCCCAGGTTTCTTACAACAGAAACATTGGCGTAATATTTTCAATCCCAGAAGATTCTTCAAAGTGTTTATGGATTTTTTATATTGAATGATAAATAAGGACATGTCCCTTCCAACATAAGGTTGAGAAGTAGATGAGACCTAACACACACACTCTTTCAAAAAAGTCAAGGAACATAAGAACAATCTAATATAGGCCCCAGAAACCACTCTGTTCTTATACCATTTATTCAAAGCATTATGTTGGTTTGTTTGTCTTTCAGAAGCTATTAACTAAATTTGTCAAGTTATTTTTTATATCATAGTTAAAAAAGAAGCTGACAGCTTTAAATGGAAATTTTCTCATTAATTAAATAGCATGTTTCAGTTGTATAAGAATACTAATGTTTATTTCATGTTTGAATATCTTTCTCATCTGTTATCTATTTTTGTTATATTTCCTTCTTCTATTCAGCCAAATTTCTGGGGCTAAAAATATTCTTGTACTGGTAAAACTATCAGACAACTTTAAAAACTATGCTTTATGTGGAAAAATAAACCTTTATAACATCACTGAAAGACCTGATTATGCACTGGAAAGAGTTGGAGTCAGTGTTCTATTTATAGGATTTAATCTAAGCATGCACATAGTTATTAATATGCAGGAATGAGGATGTCACATTAACAATAAATCTTCTAGACTCAAACCAAGTGTCCAACCAATGAGTATCATAACACAACCAGTATACTTGGGTTTGGGGGTAAGAATACCATGTCGTACCATGCAATATAGGATATTTAATATCTATAAAGTCATTTATATCCACCTACAGGTTTAATGTCAAAAGTAAAATGAAAAGAGATTATAAACACTCCATTAGAATGAGAACATGCTATGATCTAATATAACCTGTGCTCAAATGATCACTAGGGTCACCTATCACTTTATTAGATGTTAGATTAAAAACTAAACTTTTCTATAAATCAGATCACAACTTGTCATAATCTAAGCAAATGATTATAATCACCATTAATTGCAATTTATAATTTATAAAGGGTAAGTGAAGACATACACTACAAAGTTAGAAGCAAAATATATGGTTATCTTACTTCTGTTGCTTTTGTTTGCTTTACAATGATAGTAAATGTCTGTTGATAACAGGGACACCTTATTTATCATCTGATGCATTTCCCTCTGCACATAATCAATATTTTAATTGTATTAGAAGCCATAATTAACACAATAACCTAAGGATTTTTTCTTGCTTGATCTAAGAAACTGTTTAATTTGTAGTATATTACATTGAAAGACTGTCTAAAAACAATATTATAGACTGATAGACTAATATTTTTTATAATTTTGTATGCTAAATATATAAGATCAAGCTATACCAATCCGGGTTTCTAGTAAAGTCATTCTTTCTGAATTATAACTGCTTTTACACTGTGTGCTAAGTTCCTTTTTCTCTGTGCACATGTGTGGGAAAGGATATATAAGCCTCTTTTTTCCTTCTAAAGAGAATAGCTTTATCAGATTATGGTTTTATATACCATTATTTAATTTACTTATAAATGGACCTGCAACAAAATACAATCAAGGCACTGGAGAAATAGGTGAGAGATTCAGAGCTTTGGCAGCTCTTCCAGAGGACACAGTTTTGATTGTCTGCTGCCGTGTGATAGTGTACAACTATCTATAACTCCAGGACCAAACATTATCTTCTGACCTCTGTAATAATGTATGCATGTGGTGCGCATATGTACATGCAGGCAAAATAACCATAAACAGATGTATTAATAGATTATTAAAAATATATTCAATTTGGGTTTATGACTTCATCACAAACAAACAATATCATACATTACAGTCCAGAATAATAATAATAATTTCCTCTTGGTTTATTTCATTCTCATTCATTTCCATTCAGCAGTAGTAATTTTGTCTCTGTTGATTATCAAAATGACTATGCAACAGGTTAATATTGAAGTGGTATTTTCAGACATAAGAAATTAAAAATAATAATAAAATGATATGTTAACTTCCAGTAAAATTGGGTTATTATTAACCTCTTGATAGAAGCACTTATTTTGTGAATGCTTAGAACTTAAAAGTAGTATATATAAAAATATATATAATTGTACTCTTTTAGGAGAGTACAATTTAAGTATGATAAGAAACACAAATAAATATACTTTACTGTACCTTTATGTTTTGTGGAATAAAACTCAAAACCTGAACGACATCTTCAGAGATCTATTCTATTATGGTATGAGTCTAATTATTTGAGCATGAGAATTGAGAATGAAACACCCTTAAACATCATTGCCTGGATGGTTTATTGACATTGTTGCTCTTTTCTGTGACATGATAGCCTTCCTTAGAAATGATATTGTATCTGATAATGTAAAAGTACATGCACAATTGTATTAGTCTGATATTATGTTTCTGATAAACTCAGGAGAGCATGAAGTACCTTCTGAATAAGTGATTGTCTTATTGAAGATTAATTGTTCTTTATGTAATGAAAATGATTCAATTGGCATTAGATCATTTGCTAATATCCAAAAACAATATTAATGTTATGCTATGTTAGAGACAGGATTCAGTTATATTATTAGTGTATTGGGTACAGTCTTAAGGTGAACATTATATAAAGTCCATAGAGTGCACACAATTTCTACCTTTCACCCATGCAGCATATTCCGCAAATGCTGACACATACTTGACTGGCTGGAGAAGAGGATTAGTAGCAGTCTATAGGATAGAGATTGTTTTTCTCATTCAGTGTTGAGCCCCTTCTAGATTTAGTGTTATCTAGCAAGAATTCTTTAATATGCATTAGTTTTTCTACATGATAATTCACTTTAAATTCCAGCAAAATATACATTACTTATGCCTTTCCCCATCATACATTTAACCTATTTTTTCAAATTTAAATAAACTGTTATTGGTTTCAATTCTATCATGTCTGATGATTTTAACTCCAAATATAGTATACCTCAAATAAGTTTTATCTTCTTATCAGATCCCAATTTTAAAGTTGTCACAAGACTTCCTGTGGTTATCATACTTTTACTGGAACCTCTTGGCAGGTAAGTTCACATAGTATCTTCCTTAGTTCAAATCAATGTGGAAATTTCCTCATTAATTTATTGGTTTGTACTATGGGATTAGTAGAGATTAGTGAGAACAAGGTATTCTGGAATATGAACCACATGATATACAACAGTCTTTTCAGAAATATCTCTCTCACTCTCAGATCTTTCCATTCTCTTTGTTTAAATCAGTCAAAGCACAATACTTTTTTTCATGTGTGTCTTTGTATTAGTTACCTTTCTAATTGCTATGACTAATGCCTAGTACAAAAATCTTAGAGGAAGAAGGAATTATTCTGTATTACAGTATGAAATGGAACAATCCATCATGTTATGGAATGTAGGATGTTCTTTGTGGGAGTAGGAACATAAGTCTTTTCATAGACTAGGAAACAGGGCAGGCTTGTGTTGAATCTGGGACAGGTTATAACTCAGTGCCTAATCACTGTGACCTACTATGTCAAACTCTATTCCATCCCCTGTCTCAATCTCTAAAAACAGATACATTGAACAGGTTCCATGATTCAAACTCAGGCATATGTGTGCGATATTTCACATTTAAATCACAACAGTCCCCATAGACTCATGACCAATCCACGATGCAAAATGCATCTACTCCAACATCACACATTTTTAGAATTATAATCAGTCCCAACAATGTCCCAAAGTCTAAAATCTTCAATATCTTCTGAGACTAAAGACTAATTAGAGTGAGTCTAGCCACATTAAAAGCCAATTTATATAGTTTTATTATATATCACATATCAAGTATTGCATATCTCATATCACATATCTCATATCATATTTCATATTGCATGTCATATATCTACATATCTATATACCTGTATCTATATCCATATATATATATATGTTTATATAAATTAGAGTGAGAATTATTTGATTTTTAGATCTTTAGTTAAAAATTGCCAGTTTCTATTTTTTGTTTTCATCAGTGTTTTAGTGGACATATAACTTCTGAGTTGAGTCCTACATATATGCAGGTATGCCATTGATGGTGATTTAAGAGCCCTTATGATCTTTATTTTCCTTTGAGTACTGACTCATGATATGAATTGTTTTTATATGTTATAGTTCTACAATTATCTGTTACTTTGTCAAAGACACAACACAATGAGGGAAACCAGTCTTGTTTTGAGCCTCCTAAATCTTTAACAGAAAGTTTCCCAAGACACATATGTTAAAGGGGTCATGAAACCAGAGAAAGGGCTTTCAAAACTAAATGTAAACATTGTGAATGAAAAAAATAAGATATTCTTCAGATTATGATATACAATATCAAATAAAATCTTAGTCACTACTAATACAAAATTAAAATACACAATTAAGAGGAGGCATAGGAAACACTTGTGCCCAAAAATTCAAAGATAATTTTTCCATATACAATGACTTCAATGTAATAGACGACAATTCCCACCCCTTTTACTTCTGCCTGTACATAGAGGGCTCCAGACAACATGTGCTATTCAGAAAGCAGAGGGAGTAGTTAATACCTTGAAATCTATGTAAGGAACTCTGTTCCATCAGCCAGATAGTCAAGGTCAGTATCAGTAGAGCTAGGCCAGGGTGATTAGACATACTAGACATGGTATGAAAAATAGTGGCTTTTAAATCTCTAATCTTTCTCTCTAAGACACTGCATTACAGACATCATCATGAAGAGGCCTTGGGGCAAAAGACAATTGAGGGACATTTTACAAAACGCCTGCCTACTGCTTCTCAAACTATGTCAAATTTCATCAGAAACAAGGATATTCTGAGAAATTTTCACAGGCCAGAAAACTAGAGATATAGAATTTACATACTACATTATAGACTGGATGGAATTCTGGAGCACAAAAAAAAGTACTAAAAAGGTTCAAAGTAGTCTGAACATACAGGTATAGTTAATACCAATGAATAAATATTGATGGATACATTATAACTCAGATACTACACTCATTTAGAACATCAGTGATAGGGATAAATAAATATTGCTATATACGTGATGGTTTGGTACATAATTTGGTTTAATTACAAATTTCACATTATTTTTCTAAATAAAATACAGTAAAATAAAATAGTATTTTGGTGGTACTTTTGGGCATCCTGAATTCTAGGGACAAGAATTCTACTAGTTGTCATAGCATTATATGTATCTAAGATTCTCAGTGCCCTTACCTGTCTCTCTTAGCTCCACACTGGGTCTCTACATTCAACACCAAACACATTGTTGCAACTTAGAAATTTCACCTTTTGAATTTCTGAGGAAGTACATGCAGGTGAGAGACCTGGAACACACAACTTTCTCTACTCCAGCTTTCTTCACGGGTATATATTTTGGAATATATTTCACTTATAAAATTTTGCTGTTATCAGAATGAAAAGCAAATAAATAAATGTATATGATGTGTGTGTGTTTGTGTGTGTGTGTATGTGTGTATGTGTGTGTGTGTTTGTGTGTGTGTGTGTGTGTGTCTCCAATACAGAAATACTACTTCTTTTTTAAAAGAGATATTCTATTCCCTTCTCTAGCTAATTCTGTTGTCCCATTTTTACTTCCCTGGTTTCTGAGTTTACTTCATATTTTTAATCATATCTGAAGAACTTGTGATCTTATAACTCAGCCTTGGTGGAAAGATTGGAGGAGCCAGAGTTCTTGCAAATGTGATAATGCCTCTCAGAAAAGATAGGGAAGCTAAACCTATAATCGCTCAGTATTATAACTATTAAATAATCTGAACAAAAAGAATACCAATAGACATGCTAAAATAGAATGGGGAAATCTAACCAGGCCAGACACCTATATTAAAGACAGTAGTTAATTCCCAATTTTATGTCTCAGTTTCTGTAATTAATAACTAAAGTGGCATTTCTTAAAACTTGTGGGGATTTTTTCTGCCAATAAGAGACCCTAGTACAACATTGACTGAGTGTTTGAATTAAGAGCTGAGGAAAATCTTATCATGTATTTGTGGGAAAATTTTACCATTCCTTGAAGCAGAAAAGAACATGTATACATATTACTTCAAATTTAAACAAGTATTTAAATGATTACATATTGAAAAATTGAGAAGAAATATCCCAATATATTTACATGTTTATCTCAGCTTGCAGTAATATCCTAGGAGAAATACTTTGGAAGTAGTATCGGTAAGTTGAATGAGAGACTTTATAATGAAGTGATGACTACAGAAAATGAATACTTAAAAAATAAAATAAAATAAAACTGCAATGTTTCTGAGAAGTTGAAAGGAAGGAGCAGTAGATGTAGAACAGGACAAAATTAAAATCATGCAATCCTTTCTCAATATTTATCAAATGACAACAGTTGCTTAAACTAAGGGACACATTATTTGCCTTTCAAGGTCCAG
The DNA here is from genome assembly GCF_011064425.1 of Rattus rattus. Taxonomy (NCBI): domain Eukaryota; kingdom Metazoa; phylum Chordata; class Mammalia; order Rodentia; family Muridae; genus Rattus; species Rattus rattus. The sequence goes on from NC_046166.1 coordinate 36,081,786, forward strand.
GTTTGAACTGATTTTGAGTCAGAGCCTAAGATCAAATGTTTATGTTAAGACTTTTGAAAATAATCATATCATAAACATTTGGCTAGAAACACTGCTGATCACACACTATCATGTCTGGAAAGCTCTCCAAACTCTGTGCAAAACAGAGGACTCCCTTTCTCAGTGGGGTCTCCTCTTCTCTGCCTTACGTTAATTTGAGAGTGTCTGTAGCACACATGTCCGACAGACAGTACTTGAAGACCCCACACAGAGTCTCCTGAAAGCATTGCATGACGCAGCACGCATCCTGCTCTTTCCTCTTGTCTTTAGAATACGTGGGCACTGTGTTCAGAGCAGTGGGCCCTTCCATTGGTAACCCTAAGAATCCTTGTATACCTTATCGCTGGACAATGAGCTGTCTCTGAAGCTGACTCCCAGGAGTCCTTTCCATGATACGTACCTTTGTCCAATCCCTGCACACTGCTTCTGCCTTCTTTGCCCTCAGGGGCTGGTGGTCAATAACCCAAAACCAAAAGGGAGATACACAAAACACAATTACCCAATTCTTGCTTCTAGGCTATAGTTTCCTAGGCACTATTCAGTATCTCATAAAATTGTAAAATTGCTAGTTTTATCTTAAACATCCTACATAAGAAATCCTGATTGGAGACTATATATTATTTTTCTTGCAAATTACTCTTATATGTTGCCTTAGTTAAGGTTTCTATTGCTGTGAGGAGACATCACAACCTTTTATAAAGGTTAACATTTAATGGAGCTGGCTTACAGTTTCAGAGGTTCAGTTCATTATCATCAGGACAGAAAGCCTGGCAATACCCAAGTAAACTTAGTACAGGAGAAGGAGCAGAGGAGATAGCCAGAGGTAGGTCTCTTCCACCCTGGGTGAAGCTTGAGCACAGGACCTCAAAGTCCATTCTCATTGTGATGGTGCACTTCCCCCAACAAGGCCACACCTAATCCAACAAGGTCACACCTCCTAATAGTGTCAAGCCCTGTGGGACAATTATTTGAACACATGAGCCTATGGGGGGCAATAGTATTCAAACCATTACATATGTATATAATGAATTAAGTAGAAGTGTTTAGATTTGTAAATTGTTACAGTACTACAATTGTATATTAGTTGCTCTTTTTATATTAATTCATTTTATTTCTGGTGTTGGACCAAAGTTGAATGTAAAGAAATTTGACTTTGTCATTACTTCAGTGGAGCACAGGAGACCTGATCATCTGAAAAACTTTGTTTGCCTGTAAGAGGTCAAAATATGAAGCATTAAATATGGTTCAATAACAATGGACTAAAGTTATACAAACAATAACTTTAAATAATTAAAATAATAAGAACTGAAAATATACATGAAAATTTAGCTCAGAAGTACTTAAAATATGTATTTGAGAAAGTATGGAAATATAGTATTAATTCCAAGTATTTGATAGCTGGTGAAAGGTAAGGTATAAATAGCAAGAGAAATTCTTGTTAATTAGTAGTCTAGGATTAGTAAAAATAACATTCCAGATTCATAATAAATTATACTCTACTGAATAGTATAAAGCACTCTCTCCAAAAAATTATATTTCAAGTGCAAAAATAAGTAAATAGCATTTGATTGCTAAAACACCTTTCTATCTACTTACAAAATCTTACAAATTCTGACACATTTTTTAAGGCTCTTATCCTAAGGCAAAGGTTACTGTAGGTATAAGAGATAACAGCTCTTTCTCTTCCTGTACATTAGGAAGGGTTTTCCGGGTGCCTCCGTGTACACCTACAGTGCTGGTTACGGTACTGAGGCCGCACAGCTGAGGAAAGGAATGACCTACCCGAAGTAACCTCTGCAATTAGGAAATCTGCTGAGATCAATTAAGGCTGGGTTATAAATGGAAAAGAGTTACTTGTGTCTGTATTTTTGCTGCCTAGATTGAACTTCTGAGAGATTACTTTAGGTAGGAACCAATGACCTGCGAAAGTGTACTTGAGGCTAAAACTGCCTTGACTGGTCATGATAATCTTCTCAGTAATAACTCTTTGATTTAGCCCCCCACTGAGAATCACACTGGCTCAGATACCAAGCACTTTGCTAGGAAAATGACTCAATAAATTATAAATTAAACTAATACCTTCACTTAAAAAAAGATGAAAGCATAGTGAGGGCACATAAAAAAGGCATTTGACGTGAGGTATTTAACTTTATTAACAGACAAGGAATAGGCTGGGTAATTTAAAACTGATATAATGATTTCTCAGACCTAAAGGATAACCTGTTTTTATTTCCTTCATTTAAGAAAGTAAAGATACAATAAACATAGAATATCTGCTAACATTTCAAAATTGTGTGTATATAAATGTCAGAATATTGGTATTTCATAGCTAGTTAGTTACATATAACCCATGTAAAACTCAAATATATATTCTGATTCCTCCATGTACACCTGTCATGTATAGTTATATAAATTTATATAATATTTTTAATATATATAAGATTTATGCATATGTATTCATAAACACATTACATATATTGAAAATCCTAATTTCAGGGAAATTTATAATGAGGAAACCTTCTTCCTTCATATCAGCAAGTATTTCATGTTGGGTTAATATCTTATCCATAACTTATTAAGCTTTCATAGTAGGATTAAAGTAAATTACAGTTGAATGATGATTTTGATTTACTTGATGGTTGCAAAAAAATGAAATATTTGAATACATTTTCTTACAGAAGAACATTATGCGTCTTCTTATTTCACAGTCACAAGATTTCTTCTGATATGAAATTATCCATGAGGACAGGTATTGGTCCCTTATCAGTTGGTTTGCAAAATGCTACGGCCATAGTTAAAGAAGAAAAGGTTTATTTGAGCTCATGATGTCAGAGGAAGCGATCATAATGGAGGCCATGGTATGAAAACAGTTAGCTAGAGAAGGAAGGAATAAAAGCCTTCAGCCGTAAGCATAACCCAGAAGCAGGAACATGGCACTGAGGTGAGGCTAATAACCTCTTAAAGCCACACCATGGTGGCAGACTTCCTCCAGCAAGGCTGACAGATACCTTCGGATGTTTTACAACGCCCCCCCCCAAACAGTAGCAACAATTTATGGACCAAGTGTTTCCATATCAGAAACTAAAACACTCCTTGTGTACAATACCTACTATACTTCATGAAGTACATATTTTCCTCAATTTTCAAAACTAAGAAACTAGTTTTCCTGTATAGTGAATCCCTAAGCATGACATTGTAAATTATTCTTTTGTTCTGTTTAAACAATGACCAAACAAGAATGAAGATTTTGTCTCTGGAATATAAAAATTCATTTCTTTATGAAAGCATTGAGGAAGGAAGAAATCCTCAAATCTGGAAAGATCTATAAGGATGACTAATAATGTGCATTAAAATATTATATTAGTATTTGCATTGGATCACTGGTGCAATGTTAATATTAACAATTTTCTCTTAAATATAGGCCCACTTTAAGATCTGGCTTCATCTGACTTAACATCTGATATTAAAATATACCATCTTCTCTACGTTTAAAAAGAAAACTTTCTATTTGCAAAAATGAAACAGATATATTTATTTCTATAGCAAATTTATAGGCTAGAGATGTCAGAGAACCAAATAAATTTATATTCCAAATAAAATCACCTGTTTATCAGGTGGGTAAGTGGATATGATGCTATATCATGATTGTGAACATGAACACAGTTATAAATAAAATAAATGTTGTCACATATGGAAATTAGTGAAACATAATTTTTACATTAAATCCAATACTTTATAAATAGGTTGTTAGATTTAAAGATTCATATCTTTAATGATTCTGTGTTTCTATTGTTCCACCACCCCATTCCTAATAGTACAAATACCATTATTTGTTATAAATTCAATTATAAATATATCACCTGTCAATGGAGAACATGTTTTTAAATGAATCTTCATTTATAAATGCAAGTTTTTCTAATATACATGCACAATGTTTAATGAGACAGGTATGTGGGTGTGCATGCAAAGTAGGGTAGCAATCAGAAAAACAAATATTGTCTAACTTGTATTGTATTCTCAGAAGCAAAGGCTTCCTGAAATACGACTTGGTTGTCTTTATTGTTTTCATGGCAATTTCCTCCTGTGTAGACGGTAGATATTTCTTTAACATAGTTTCATTATCATTTTTGAATAATCCAGAATAACTGAAAATATATGCTACGCTCATCCAGTATTTGTCATCTGTGACTTTAATCTTGATAGGGGTCTTGTTATCTGACTATTTTTATTAAATTTTTTAGTACTATTTTTGGTATTTAGTTTTGAAATGCAATTAAAGAGAAAAATTATGTCCTTCAAATAGTGAATATGATTAAACCTTTATTTTTCCTTCTCTCTCTCTCTCTCTCTCTCTCTCTCTCTGTCTGTCTCTGTTTGTCTCTGTGTGTGTGTGTGTGTATGTGAGACCATATGTGTGTGTGTGTTTGCATATATGATAATGCTAACATCAGTATCAATATTGGGCTTATATTTTAATTTAATTCTGAATATTTCACTCGAGGCTTCTTGCATGTTAGGCAAGTATTTTCCGAGCCCCTTCTCAGTTTATACAGGACAATATGTTTATAGTCCTACCCTAGTAAAATAACTCATATAAGTATTCAAAGAGTAACTCCCATTTATACATAGCTGACGTATGTCTTCATGTAAACAAGGAATGAATGCTGAAAATATGGTGTATCTTTGGTTTGTTTGTTATCACATGTTAAGCAGGTAAAAAAATATGCATTACATATGTATATACAATGTTCTTACAAATTTGATAGGGACTCAATACTTACGCAAGAGTACCCTCTAAAGCTGGGCGAGCAATCCTGCTCTCTCCCTTTCTGTCACTGGTTCTCCCAACCATGATAGACTAGAAACTCTGAAACCTTAAGCTAAGCCCACTTTGCTCATGCCTTAGGATGATTTTGTTGTGCATTTTGCCACAGAAAGATACCTAGCAGATGCATTGATGTACTGTCTCTCATTTATGTATATCAGTTGAAGAGCTTCACAGAATCAATACACATTACAACGTAGCAAATGTTAAAGGAAACAAGGATATACTGTGGTGGAGAAGCAGGAAAGAATCAGTTGTTCTTAAAAAAATAGTAAATTAGATCCTGCTACTAAGGGTCTAAGGCACTACGAAAAATAGTATGTTCTAAGGAGAGAGCAATTCTTCTGTGTTGTTAGAAACATTCAGCACAGTACAATGTGTACTCTGGCCAAATGTAGGCAGGGTTAAAGTGAGTGGATATGAAAGCTTCTAGAACTGATCAGGTCAGGATTCAAGAGAACTATTAGAAAATAGAAATGCCTTATTTTTAAAGCTCAACAGATTGTAGTAGAAGTAATGTTGGACTGATTAGTCCTCACTGGACATTTAGCTGACAGAACATCTAGAAAAAAAAGAGATAAATATTTCAGTCCTAGCTGTGGAGGTTAGAAGAAATTAACACTTGTCACTGTCACGTACAGATGGTAAATAGAAAGACATACATAAGTATAAACAGGATGAAAATATCCCACTTAGAACAGAATGTTCCAAAGTCTCTCAGTGTCAACACATTAGCAAGTTCATAATTGTCACCTTAATGGGATTTAAAATTACCATACATCCAAATCTCTGGCTTGATTCATGATAAATTATCCAGATTAAGTTAATTCAGGTGGGAAGACTTGTCTTAAATGTGAGTTTTGCAATTCCTTGAGCTGGGGTCCCAACCTGATTCAAAGAGAGAGCTGAAATAAAGATTCATTTCTCCTGGTGTGGTGGCTGGAATACCTAAATGCAGCTATTGTCTACCGTGCCCTGCTATTGGTTATTGGCATGTTTACCAATCAGAACCAACTGGGAGGCAGGTTCTCAGAATTTATGTGTAGTCACTCTCATACAATTTTTTGGAGGGCACATAATTAGCATTTGTAATAAAAGAACAGGTATATGCCCCCCAATTAAAGGTAAATTTCAAACATGGCTGCTTCCTTTTACAAACTTAACTCACCTTCATTGTTAGAAATAAAGGTGTGTATGAAGAGAGGGTATGCATTCAAACCAGATCATACTGCAATCCAGCTGCATTCTGCAGCCATGTTGCAGGATAAAAATTCTTCCACAGAGTGGTTGGAGTAGGTGTGGTCTTGGAGGAAGTGTGTCATTATGCGTGCAGACACTGAGTTCTCCTATATATTCAGGATATTCTTAGTATGAAACAGTCTCCTGCTGCTTCATTGATCAAGCTGTAGAACTTTCGGCTCCTCCAGAACAGGCCTGCTTGCACTCTGATTTTTCCAGCTATGACTATAAGCCAGTCCCTATTAAATGTTTTTCTTTCTAAGAGTTCCCTTGGTCGTGGTGTGTCTTCACAGCAATAGAACCCAAAGGAAGATACCTTGACTTCCTGATAATGGTTTCAGCTGGGACAGAAACCTCAAGTTCCTACCACCATAATTGAATATATTCTCAAACCAAGATAAAATTAGCCTTGCCTTCCTTAACTGCTTTCCTCAATGATTTTGTCACAGTATCAACAAGAAAACTAACTGGCACATCTGATATTTGGCACTGGGCCTCTTAACATTAGTGGATGGTATGCATTAATGAATCGATTAGAGTCTTTGAGAGTTCAGATTGTTAATTTCAGGATGAGAACAAATCATTTGAAAGAGAATTCAGACATAATTTCCTGTAAATTTAAGAAAACTTATTAAAATTATATTACCTTTATTACGATCCAAAATATTTACATTTGTATTATACTTAAAATGATGACTCCTTAGCTTCCTATTCAGCATATCAGAAAAATTCTAATTTAATGCTTGCCATTATTCTTTTCTGATATATGTAGATGTGGTACTGTATATTTTATATGTGATAATCTGTGGCTAGGTTTTCTCCAAGTATTCATAGCATTTCCAGATAGTACTCATAAATCACATCTGAAATTCCCTTACTATTTTATCATTGTCATTAAATGAGCAAATTCTAACTCTTTCACAGGGTTTTGGTATTCCCCAACAACGACTATGCTTATTTTGGTCTGCAATTACAATTTACATTGTTATTCTTCTTGCTGTTTTTAATTTTGTCTACTCCTGCATGTATTAGTTTATTGAAGGTGGAAGATAAAGTGAATGCTGATTAAACATTTTCATGTCTAGTGTACCTTACCTACTAAGCAGGTTTTTAAATTTAATTGAACAGAGCCCTTTACTGTTCTGGGGACATTGCCACCAGCTTATATATACAAAAGAATATTCTATCACTGACCAACACACTCATTGGTAACCAAACAGATTTTTAATGCAAATTTGCAAAGCTATTTCTGTTTGTATGTTTACAATTTCTGACCATAATCCTTTATAATATTGAAAGAAGTCCACATCGTATTAACTTTACTGTATTTTAATATTTGTAAACTTTCTTGTACTGTTCCAGAGCCTTAAATACTGAAACAATTTTTCTTCCCTGTATACATATCTTATATTTTGGTAAATTATTTTCTCATTAACAATAATAAATAAAGAATAAACTTTGGTTACAATAAGCTAGGTGTAAGATTGCAGCTCCATAATCCTAGCAGGCTAAGGCAGAAGAATTTCAGATTAGAAATAACCAAAAGACAGTGTCTAAGAAACAACAACAATAAGAACTACAAAAGAAGACACGAAATCATATGTAACAGGACTTTTCTTTGAGATTAGAAATTTGACTTTGTAAAGTGTATGGTCTTGTGTATACCATTCTATATACCATAGTTAATGTGGATTTTGAAATGAAAGCACAGAAGTCCGACCATTTTGAACTTGAGCCCTAGAATTTTCATTCTTCATTTGTGAACATAGTGTCTCCAAGCTAAGCTTTCAGATTATTTTCTCTTCAGTAAAACATGGACTATAAGGTATATCTCCTTGGACTTCTGGAATTATTTTATTTTATGAGATAGAATATTATGTCAGGAACAACACTAATGTTTAATCTTTGCATTTACTACTAACAGGCACTTACATTGTTTTAAATTCACATCCAATGTTTCTTCCAATAATTATGCATAATTTGAGTATAATCTCACCAACATATTAGAATCTGTTTGGGGTACTAAATTATTTATTCCTTAGATTATTTCTTGTTTTATATGCTAATGCCTAAAGGCAACATTTCTCACCACTCCACTTTTCATTCATTTATTTTTTTTCTCTTACAAAGATTTTGCAAGAAAACACATTTTATACTTTATAAATACCATTTACAGTGGTCATTTAGACTAGTTACCTGTGGGAAATTTCACATCTTATTATAACTAGACAGCTAATGTGGACGGCATTTTACTTGAATTCACATAGCAAGTGCAGCTGACTACAGGAAACATAGGTCACTTAGCAATTGTGAGTTACTATGTAGTGACTGATCACCTGTGTTTTGTATAAATGTATTATAGTAATACTCAGCTTGTGCTAATTTTCTTTTTTAAGTGTTTGTTTTGATAATGTCATCATTTGTTTTCTTGGTAGCTAGTTAAGGTTTTAAATTTTATGCAAGTTAACATTTCTTTGAAAGAAAATGTAACCCTATTAAATCCAACGACTGAGAAAATTTGGTTTTTCCATTTGCTATACTAAAATGAGAAAACGTTTTCTGAGTAGCTTACAGACATAATATAAAAGTTCACTGTAGCTCAGCAGGGTCTTTTTCCATGTTGTGATTTTTTTGCCTCTTACAGCAAAACTTCTGTTTGCTTCTGTGAAGTCAGGACAACTGGAGGATCATATTCCAGTTGGTAAATGCTTCACTCACAGGCTTTGGGCCAGAAAACATAAAATGGCACTCTCAGTCTAACCACAGGAGGCTAGCTATGTGCAGGGGGCACATAGATGCTCGCCTATTTAGGCGACGTCTCAGCTACAATAATAGTCATCCAATTTACGTTTTTTCCCACTTTTTTACTTTTGTTCTGTAAAATTTTCTCTAATATAAATATTCTATTTCATTCCTATCCCCAAATCTATTTTAAGGCTCAATATATATACATATATTGAACTATGATATATGTATGTATCTGCACATACTATACATATATCCTAGTCTGTAATATAGTGATCATATCGATTTATTTTGTTATATTAAATCTTTTTCTAACTTCTACTTAAAGCACATTGGTTTAATATATCACTAGATTTTTTTGCTGATACTGTGCTTAGAAATTTTGTACCTTATTTTCAAATAAGATAACAGAGTTCATATTTTATATCAAGTGACATCCTTGGATTTTAATATCAAAGTTGTTTTGACATGGAATAAGACTTTTCTGATAGTTCTCTCTGTATCTGGCAGAGCTTGCAAGAAGAATATTATGCTGTTTAAATATAAAACACTTGACTATAAAAATTAAATTATTTGAGGCAAGAATTAATATCAAATTGGACTTTTAGAGCAGAAAACAGCTTCTTTATACATTTTATTCTTTTACCTTTATCAACCAGGTTCTTCAACAACTGCAACCATTGGATTCCATGTGTTTTATTCTGTTTGATTTAATATGCTCTTGTGTTAGAAATGAAGTAGAAACTTAAGCTGCTAGTTTTTTTATTCTTGTTACATGAACCAGCTGTGATGTGTTGTTCCGAATTAACCCACCTGTTCATTTCAGACAATCTGTCAGTAATTTCCTTTAGCTTTAGTGCAATTCTTTGTTTCATACCTGTTATTTTTTTCTTTTCTGTGTATTTAAGGTTAATATTTGCTTTTTTGTTTCTTTTGAAATAATTTAAAGTTTTACTTTAGCTTTTCATATTTGTTGTTAGATATTGATGTTTTATGATGTACAGTTATAAATGCATAGCTTTATATTAATTTAAAATATTTTGTATATCATGCATTCTCTTCTTAATAGTTCATATTTTCCCATTCAATTATTATTTTACTTGTTTGTTATCATTCGTTAGACTTAAGAGGAATTTGGAAATCTTTAACATAATGGAAATGGACAAAGACTTTAAAACAGTTACTGATATTAATAACTTGTTAAATTTTTCTAACAATACAGAAGTTGTATTTCTATTTTGTACTGAATAATGACTACCTATCTCTTATTTTCCCTATGAACTTTTATTTCTGAATAATAGACACTGACCACTGCTGCATCTGTCATGCCCATGTTCCTAACACTATCTCCTATGCATGTCCTAAGGTCACCTACTTGTGACTTTGATAAAGTTCACAAGTAGATAAAACAAGTCGTGCCTGAAAGCAGGATTCTGCTTTGCAGTAGCTATAGTCAAAATGTCTCTGCAGACAGATGAAAGTCCCCTCTGAGCTCTCCTTCAAAGTCTGCTTATGCCTAGCTCCAGTTACATTTTTCTTTTTCATGGAAAACCACAGGGTCATTCACAAAAACAGAGTTAAACTTAATAAGACTTGCCTTGAAAATCTAGGCCCTCATGTGTCTCATGGCCACATATAATAATACACAATATACACAGACAGCAGGTTGGTGATCCATTGCCTAGAACTTCAAGAAGTAGAAGAGTAAGACAAAGGAATCAGACACATACACATGTTTCTAAAGGTATGTGAAATTCATTTTCCTGTAAGTAACTTTATGATTGTTATGTTATTATGATGACTAAAATTAATTATCAACTTGACAAGGGAACCTAGAATTATTTGAGGAATGGTCTCTGAGAATGAGGGTTGAAGGAATACCCACTATTGGCGGTACCATTCCCTATGTTGGAACTCTGACCTGTATAAGAGAGGAGACAGTGAGCTAAGCATTAGCATTCATTAATTGCTTTCAGTTCCTGCTGTGGCTATGTTAGGACCAATTGTTTCAAGTTCCTCCCTTTCTTACCTCCATTCAATCATAGACTGTCATTTGGAACTCTTCCTTAAGTTTCTTTAATAAAGGTAGTTCATCACATCATCAGAAAAAGCAAACAATAGGGGAAAGCCAGGGCGGGGAGATGGGAGGGAGTGGATGGGTGGATGGGGGAACACTCTCATAGAGGCAGGGAAGGGGAAAAGGGATAGGGGTACTCCAGAGGGGAAATCGAGGAAGGGAATAACATTTGAAACGTTAAGTAAAGAAAATATCCAATAAAAAAAAGCCAATAAAAAAAGGAACAAAAGAAAAAGAAACCAAGACAGAGATTCTTCAACACATACACAAATAGAAATATATTTTAAGAAATAATTATTTTATATATTATTTATCCTTTTAGTGTATGGTGGATATACTGAAAAATATAACCTATAATAATAAGTTGATATCTCATAGTTTTTTGCCCTATGCATGGAGACTATTGCTAAGAACACTAACTACTAGTTTGTGTACTATTAATGGACATTCAAAAGAAATTAAAGAACCAATATTTATTATACATTTATATGTAGTTATCATAAAAGAATGTAACAAAGAATTGAAAAAACTTATAAACAATATTTGCTTAGGTTGACATGTCAATTTGATATTAAATAAAATGTTTTTAGAGATACAAGTAGTTATATCTCTAAATAACTAAAATATTATTTAGTTATTTTGTAGAAAATTCTTTTCATTTAATAAACTTGTGTTCTTTATGTTTTGTCAAAATTAAAGCTATATATTCTTAATAACAGCATGATTAATACTGTCAATAACTTTTAAATATACATATTAATAAATTTAATAATTTTCAAAATGAAGAGCTTATATAAAAATTCTAAGTAATGTGTACTTAAATAAATATAATAAATCACACTTATAATTTTTACATAAATCAGAAAATATGTATGCAACGTAGGTATCTCCTAATGTGATACAGTTCATTATTAAATGATAAAACATGCTGATACAAATTCAATTCCAGTACTGATACTCTTAAAATATTGTTATGAAAGTAATAGCTTTCTGTGTCTGTGTTAATATAAAATTAACCTAAGATGAATATGTTTTGGAATACTACATATCATTTTATATCAATGAATTTAGAACTAAATGTTATGTTTATTATTTTTCTCACCTCAAGTTATTAATTAGCACATCAACTTTCTAAATGTTTTCACTGGTGTTCTCTAGACACTGAAGTGGTTCCTACACATGGATAATGAAATATCACCTGTTTCTGGTTTGCTAATTGAAATAGTAATTATTCCTGAACATGTGATGTGGTTGTTTTCTACATAAAATTATTGCCCAGTGAAGCTTATGCTAGGGCTATCATGAGGGAGCTAACAATCGGAGTGTTGTTGAGAATGTCATAACACGTCTTTGTGGACTGCCAGATGGAGGGACAAGCATGTGTATAACACAGTCAAAAATAACTCCATACCTCCAAGGCTTTTCAAGGTCAGAAGCTACAAAGTCAAAGTTTGAAAAATCATATTTTCCCATACAGCATACTATTTAAAATAAAAGATATCTGTTTAAAAGCCAATACTTTAACTTCAAGTTACTTTTTAAACATTTTTTGTCTTTTTTAATTGGATATTTTCTGTATTTACATTTCAAATGTTGCCTTCTTTCCCAGCTCCCCCATCTTTCATACCCTCCCTCTATTTCTTTTTTTTCCCATCTTTATTAACTTGAGTATTTCTTATTTACATGTCGATTGTTATTCCCTTTCCCTGTTTCCTGGTCAACATCCCCATAACACCTCCCCATCCTCTATGGGTGTTCCCTTCCCCATCCTCCTGTCATTACTGCCCTGCCCCCAACAATCACATTCATTGGGGGTTCAGTCTTGGCAGGACCAAGGGCTTCCCCTTCCACAGGTGTTCTTACTAGGCTATTCATTGCTACCTATGAGGTTGGAGCCCAGGATCAGTCCATGGGTAGTGGCTTAGTACCTGAAAACTCTGGTTGGTTGGGATTGTTGTTCATATGGGGTCTCAAGCCCCTTCAAGCTCTTTCAGTCCTTTCTCTGATTCTTTCAAGGGGGGGTGTTCTGTTCTCAGTTCAGTAGTTTGCTTCTGGCATTCGCCTCTTTATTTGCTGTATTCTGGCTGTGTCTCTCAGGAGAGATCTACATCCTGTTCCTGTCAGCTTTCACTTCTTTGCTTGATCCATCTTATCTAGTTTGGTGGCTGTATATGTATGGGCCACATGTGGGGCAGGCTCTGAATGGGTGTTCCTTTTGCGTCTGTTCCCTCTCTATTCCCTCTCAAGGGTATTCTTGTTCCCCTTTTAAAGAAGGAGTGAAGCATTCTCATTTTGGTCATCCTTCTTGAGTTTCATGTGTATTTTGCCTATGAATTTCATAAAGTCACTGTGTTTGATAGGTAAGTAGTACTCCATTGTGTAGATGTACCACATTTTCTGTATCCATTCCTCTGTTGAAGGGTATCTGTATTCTTCCCAGCTTCTGGCTATTATAAATAAGTCTGCTGTGAGTATTACAGAGCAATAGTGATAAAAACTGCATGGTATTGGTACAGAGACAGACAGATAGACCAATGGAACAGAATTGAAGACCCAGAAATGAATCCACACACCTATGGTCACTTGATTTTTGACAAAAGAGCCAAATCCATCCAATGGAAAAAGATAGCATTTTCAGCAAATGGTGCTGGTTCAACTGGAGGTCAACATGTAGAAGAATGCAGATCGATCCATGCTTATCACCCTGTACAAAGCTTAAGTCCAAGTGGATCAGGACCTCCACATCAAACCAGACACACTCAAACTAATAGAAGAAAAAACTAGGGAAGCATCTGGAACACATGGGCACTGGAAAAATTTCCTGAACAAAACACCAATGGCTTATGCTCTAAGATCAAGAATCGACAAATGGGATCTCATAAAAACCTGCAAAGCTTCTGTAAGGCAAAGGACACTGTGGTTAGGACAAAACGGCAACCAACAGATTGGGAAAAGATCTTTACCAATCCTACAACAGATAGAGGCCTTATATCCAAAATATACAAAGAACTCAAAAAGTTAGACCGCAGGGAGACAAATAACCCTATTAAAAAATGGGTTATTTAAAAAAGAATAAAAAAGAATTCACAGCTGAGGAATGCCGAATGGCTGAGAAACACCTAAAGAAATGTTCAACATCTTTAGTCATCAGGAAATGCAAATCAAAACAACCCTGAGATTTCACCTCACACCAGTGAGAATGGCTAAGATCAAAACTCAGGTGACAGCAAATGCTGGCGAGGATGTGGAGAAAGAGGAACACTCCTCCATTGTTGGTGGGATTGCAGACTGGTACAACCATTCTGGAAATCAGTCTGGAGGTTCCTCAGAAAATTGGACATTAAACTGCCTGAGGATCCAGCTATCCCTGTCTTGGGCATATACCCAAAAGATGCCCCAACATATAAAAAAGACACGTGCTCCACTATGTTCATCGCAGCCTTATTTATAATAGCCAGAAGCTGGAAAGAACCCAGATGCCCTTCAACAGAGGAATGGATACAGAAAATGTGGTATATCTACACAATGGAATATTACTCAGCTATCAAAAACAACGAGTTTATGAAAATAGGCAAATGGTTGAACTGGAAAATATCATCCTGAGTGAGCTAACCTAATCACAGAAAAAGACATACATGGTATGCACTCATTGATAAGTGGCTATTAGCCCAAATGCCTGAATTACCCTAGATGCCTAGAACAAATGAAACTCAAGACGGATGATCAAAATGTGAATGCTTCACTCCTTCTTTAAAAGGGGAACAAGAATACCCTTGGCAGGGAAGAGAGAGGCAAAGATTAAAACAGAGACTGAAGGAACATCCATTCAGAGCCTGCCCCACATGTGGCCCATATATATACAGCCACCCAATTAGACAAGATGGATGAAGCAAAGAAGTGCAGAAGTGTAGATTGCTCCTGAGAGACACAGCCAGAATACAGCAAATACAGAGGCGAATGTCAGCAGCAAACCTCTGAACTGAGAATAGGACCCCCGTTGAAGGAATCAGAGAAAGAACTGGAAGAGCTTGAAGGGGCTCGAGACCCTATATGTACAACAATGCCAAGCCACCAGAGCTTCCAGGGACTAAGCCACTACCTAAAGACTATACATGGACTGACCCTGGACTCTGACCTCATAGGTAGCCATGAATATCCTAGTAAGAGCACCAGTGGAAGGGGAAGCCCTGGGTCCTGCTAAGAATGAAACCCCAGTGAAGTAGACTGTCGGGGGGAGGGCAGCAATGGGGGGAGGGTGGGGAGGGGAACACCCATAAGGAAGGGGGGGGGGGAGGACGGGGGATGTTTGCCGGAAAAAGAAAGGAATAACACTCAGAAATGTATATAAGAAATATTCAATTTGATATTAAATATTCGGCTTTAGAAAAAAAATAAATTAAAAAAAAAATAAGTCTGCTGTGAACAGAGTGGAGCATGTCCTTGTTATATGTTGGGGCATCTTTTGGGTATATGCGCAAGAGAGGTATAGCTGGGTCCTCAGGCAGTTCAATGTCCAATTTTCTGAGGAACCTCCAGACTGATTTCCAGAATGGTTGTACCAGTCTGCAATCCCACCAACAATGGAGGAGTGTTCCTCTTTCTCAAAATCCTCGCCAGCATCTGCTGACACCTGAGTTTTTGATCTTAGCCATTCTCACTGGTGTGAGGTGGAACCTCAGGATTGTTTTGATTTGCATTTCCCTTATGACTAAAGATGTTGAACATTTCTTTAGGTGTTTAGCTCTGAACCCCATTTTTAATAGTGTTATTTGTCTCCCTGCAGTCTACCTTCTTGAGTTCTTTGTATATTTTTGAGATAAGCCCTCTATCAGTTGTAGGATTGGTAATGATCTGATCCCATTCTGTTGGTTGCCAGTTTGTCCTAACAACAGTGTCCCTTGCCTTACAGAAGCTTCACAGTTTTATGAGATTCCATTTGTCGATTCTTGATCTTAGAGCATAAGCCATTGGTGTTTTGTTCAGGAACTTTTCTCCAGTGGCCATGTGTTCGAGATTCTTCCCCACTTTTTCTTCTATTAGTTTGAGTGTATCTGGTTTGATGTGGAGGTCTTTGATCCACTTGAACTCACGCTTTGTACAGGGTGATAAGCATGGATCGATTTGCATTCTTCTACATGCTGGCCTCCAGTTGAACCAGCACCATTTACTGAAAATGCTATCTCTTTTCCATTGGATGATTTTGGTTCCTTTGTCGAAATCAGGTGACCATAGGTGTTTCGGTTTATTTCTGAGTCTTCAATTCTATTCTACTAGTCTCTGTCTGTCTCTGTACTAATAACATGCAGTTTTTATTACTACAGCTCTGTAATACTGCTTGAGTTCATGGATAGTGATTCCCCCCAGAAGTTCTTTTATTGTTGAGGATAGTTTTTAGCTATCTTGGTTTTTTCGTTATTCCAGATGAATTTGCAAATTGTTCTGTCTAACTCTCTGAAGAATTGGATTGGTATTTTTATGGGGATTGCATTGAATCTGTAGATCGCTTTTGGTAAAATGGCCATTTTTACTATATTAATCCTGCCAATACATGAGCATGGGAGATCTTTCCATCTTCTGAGGTCTTCTTCAATTTCTTTCTTCAGCGGCTTGAGGTTCTTATCATACAGATCTTTCACTTGCTCAAGCCTTCACAGGGCCAAGGACTTCCCCTCTCTTTGATGCCAGACAACACTGTCCTCTTCTTTATATGCAGCTGGAGCCATGTGTCCCTCCATGTGTGTTCTTTGTTTGGTAGTTTGTCCCTGGGAGCTTTGGGAGTGGGGTGGTCTGGTTGATATTGTTGTTCTTCCTATGGGTTTGCAAATCCCTTCAGTTCCATCTATCCTTTCTCTGACTCCTCCACTGGGGTTTCTGTGCTCAATCCAATGGTTGGTTACAAGCATCTGCATTTGTGTCAGTAAGGTTCTGACAGATCCTCTTAGGAGACATCCATCTGTCAGCAAACGCTTCTTGGCATCAGCAATAATGGGTTTGTTAGCTTCATATTAGATGGATCCCCAGTTGGGGCGGTCTCTGGATGGCCTATACTTCCATCTCTGATCCAGTCTTTGTCCCTGTATTTCCTTTAGACAGAAGCAATTCAGGGTTAAAGTTTTGAGAGGGGTGGGTCACCCCATCCCTCTACTGGGGGCCTTGCCTATCATCTGGATATGGTCTCTACAGGTTCCCCCTCCCCTTTGTCAAGTTACTTTATTTTCCCTGTCGAAAGGTTTAAGGAGAGAAGAAGAGAAGAAGAGCAGATAAGTTAAGGCTGGCCATAGAATGTGAAGGGAGGGGAGAGTAGGGAGAGAAGGGACAGAGGGGAGAAGCAAGAGATAGCAAGAGCTATCGAGTTACTTTTTAATAGATATGGTACATTTGGTTCCTTCACTTGGTATTTGCTAATTTTTTATATTTTATGACTAAATAACAGATAGCTCAGAGAAGAGGTTAAAAATGAATGCTTCTTCTATTTTACCAAAAATATGAAGTGAAATGGCTAAATTCATTCTTTTTTAATAAAATGTTCTAAATAAAGCTTATTATTAATCACAGACTTATTTTTGGACATGTAGTTCAAATATATACATACAGGAATTTTATAACTATTACTTTAGACATATGCATCATACTCATATTAACATACCTATATGCAGAAACCCATACAAGCAATTAAAAATAAAATAATCTTTAAAATAAGAAAAAAATGTTTCCAAGAGATCAAGAGACATTTCCCATTAGTAACTTACATTCAGTAAGTAATGAAAGAAATTTTCATTAACTATAAGTATGTATTTAATGACATATTAGCAAAACACAGGATAAAATGACAAGGTTTAAAGGGCATTCTTCAAACCTTATAGTAGCAACACATATATTGTTTACAAACTCGAGTGATCCTGAATTTTTTTTAGGAAAAGACATATCTTAAGCCACAAATTATTTTAATAGGTTCACTTATTTATTATTTTATGCATATAAAATAAGCATATATAAATATATATGCCCCATGCCCATTGAGGTATACCTAGGTAATATAATAGATATTTTTTAAAATTGTTTGTCACACTGATTTCCCAAGGAGCTGCAGTCATTTGCAATTTACCGACATTGAATGAAGGTCCCTGCATCTCCACACCTCTTCCAGTGTTTGTTTCCCTTGGTGTTCATAATTTTGCCATCTGTATTAGGAAAAGATAAACTCTCATTTTTAACTTCAATTTGCCTAATTACTAAGGTCATTCAATACTGTTTTGAACATTTCTTAGCTGTTTTTATTTCTATTTTTGAATACCTATAGATAAGTATAGCAGCACTCTTCCCTTATCAAAGAAATTTCTTTTGCAGCAGAGACCATTAAATGAACCCAGAACTTATCAAAATGCAGAAGTGAACTAACCATGGGCTTAACAGAAACAACTGACAGATTTACAAGACAACTTTCACACCTAATGTTCAGTAAGCATTTTAGAAGAGGGAGCCAAAAGCTTCTAAGATCAGAAAACAAGGAATTCAGCTCCAAGATTGTGTATTTTATTTCCATGGTTTTTCACTCATGAAAATAACAATATGGCTGCCTACTTAGCAAGACTTCAATAATGACATGGCTTGACATGACTAAATAGGTAAAGAAAATCTCATAGGCCCACCCATTGAGCTATAAACGAATAATGACTGGTAAAAGGGAGACTCAAGTCTTCTCCAGGGATCAGTCATCCAAATCATTACCCATTACCAGGTGATCAGCCCTACACTCATATACATACGGACTTACCAGTTTAATATTTTGTGTATGACACCCCCCCCACATATGTAATAATTACAATTCAAAATTAAAGTTTGTTAATTTGAGAGGGAATTGAGGGACATGGATAATTTTGACAGAATGGAAGAAGAGGTTGGAATGATGTAAATAGAGTAGGTAAAATCTCAAATCAAATAATAATAATGTCAACATAGCACCACATGGAAGCCTCAGAAAGTCTTTAGTAAGTCATAAAATAATTTTACTAAAGTGTTTCCCCTTCCCTTAGTTAGAAATTAACTTGCTAGCTTTCACAATGAAATGAGATATAATATGGAGAAATTCTAAAAGTCTATGGTAAGATGCAAATATCTTAGTTATGTTTCTGATCACTAATTTTACATTCCTAAAAATTCTCTCACATTTATATGTGAGAGAAGAAAATCTCAGAGGATATACTGTGAAGCAACGTATCAAGGTTAAGAGAGGAAAAGGAATCTAGTCAGGTCAAATCTCTCCTTTATCTGTTCTTCTATTGATCACTGTACTGTTAAGAGTTAAATAATTAAAAATCATATTTACAGAATAAAGAGAAAGAAATAGAAATAATAAAACAAATACATTTCCTACTCTCCATAATTAAAAACTATTTCCTTGTTTAGGAGTCGTTGGAGAAAAGAAAAATTGCAATGTTGAAAGAAACTGAATAGTCTACTAATAGTTTTTAAATGGTCTTTGCCACTCTGAATGCTGTAAGGTGGAATCTCAGAGTCATTTGATTTGTATTTCTCTGATAACTAAGGATGACGAATGTTATTTTCAATTCTTTTCAGCTATTTGAGATTCCTCTGTTGAGAGTAATCTGTTTAGCTCTGTGCTCCATTTTTTTTCTTTTTTTCCCACCATCTTTATTAAATTGGGTATTTCTTATTTACATTTCAATTATTATTCCCTTTCCTAGTTTCTAAATGGTTTTTTGGTTTTGTTTTGTTTTTTTGTTTGTTTGTTTGTTTTGTTTTTGTTTTGTGTTTATTTTTAATTTTTGGAGTCCAACTTCTTGAAATCTTTATATATTTTGGATATTAGCCCTCTGTCAGATGTAGGGTTTATGAAGATCTTTTTCCAACCTGTAGGCTGCCACTTTGTTCTGTTGACAGTGTCCTTTGATTTACAGAAGCATTCTAGTTTCATGAGGGAGGTCCCATCTATCATTCTATTCAGGATTTTCTCCCGTGGCAATGTGTTAAAGGTTACTTTCCACTTTCTTTTCTATTAGATTCAATGTATCCCGTTTTATTTTAAGGTTCTTGATCCATTTGGACTTCAGCTTTGTGAAGGGTGAGAAATTGGGTCTATTTGCACTCATCTATATGCATACACCCAGTTAGACCAGCAGCTTTCCTTCTTCCAATGTATGGTTTTGGCTTCTTTGTCAAAAATCAAGTGTCCATAGGTGTGTGGGCTTATTTCTAAGACTCTGATTTTACTTCATTTCAACCTGTTTTTGTACCAATACTGTGTGGTTTTTATCACTATTGTTCTGTAGTACAGTTTGAGGTCACAAATGGTGATTCACCCTGAGGCACTTTTGTTGGTCAGGATTATTTTGGCTATCCTGGGTTTTTTTGTTTTTCTATATAAAGTTGAAGATTTCTCTTTCAAGGTACATACAAAATTGTGTTGGGGTTTTGATGAGGATTGCATTGAATTTGTAGATTGCTTTTGGTAGGATGACAAGGATCAAAATCTTAAGTGACAGCACATGATGGTTAGGATGTCGATAAAGGGGAACACTCTTCCAATGTTGGAGGGACTTGTAAACTTGTACAACCATTCTGAAAATCAATCTGGTCATTTCTCAGGAAAATTGAAATAGTTCTACCTGAAGACCCAGTTATTACCACTCCTAGGCATATATTGAAAATATGCTCCACTATACCACAAGGACACTTGCTTAATTACATTTTATCAACTTTATTCATGATTGCCAGAAACTGGAAACAAGCCAGGTATCCTTCAACTGAAGAATAGATGTAGAAAATGTGTTTCATCTGCATATGGAATACTATTAAGCTATTAAAAACAAGGACATCATGCACTTTGCAGACAAATTTGTGTAAACAAAAAATATTCTTGTGAGGTAACTCATATTAAAAAGTACATACATAGTATGTACTCATTCATAAGTGGATATTAGCTAAAATGTACAGAATACCCATGACACACTCCAAAGACACAATGGGGTAAATAAGAAGGAATGTCCACATGTGAATGTTTGAATTTCACTTAGAAGTAGGAACAAAATAGATATAGGAGGCAAAGGGAAGGATGGATGTGGGTAGGAGAGGAAAGACGGGTGGGATACTGAGGCTGGATGTGCCTGAAGAGACAGCCTGGACAAGAGATAGTCCAAGGCCAGGAAAATGATTGAGAATATGGAGCTTCAAAGGGTAGGAGCATCTTTAGGAGTCTGATAGATCTGGCATGTGGGAAGATCCCTGGACTCAATGTGACTGACCTTAGCTGAAATTTCCAGCAGTGGGGATATGAACCCAGAAGAGACTACCTTCAGTAGTCAGACAAGACCCCCAGTGGAGGGATGGGTAAACTAATTCACCTACGAAACTTTCAATCTAATTTTTTTTCCTGTCTATACTGAGGGAAGGGACAAAGATCAAGCAGTGACTAAGGGAATAGCTGACCAGGGACTGACACAACTTGAGACCATGCCATGGACATGCACTGTCACTTTTAGTGATACTATGTTGTGCTTGCAGAAAGGAGCCTCGCATAGCTGCCCTCTAACAGACTCTACCCAGTAGCTGCCTGAGACAGATGCAGATACCCACAGTCAAACATGGGGAAGAGGTTGGTGACCGTTATGGAAGAGTTAGGAGAAAGACTAAAAGTCCTGACCATGAGGTCAACTTCACAGGAAGACCACTAGTGTCAACTAAGCTGGACCACTGGGAAGACTAAGTGACCGAGCCACAAACCAAAGAGCATACTTTGGCTGTTCCAACAACCCTGATCCTATTCAGGAGAGGATTGTTTTGTCTGGCCTAGTGGGAGAGAATGTGCCTAATTCTGCAGAGACTTGCTGCAGTAGAATGGGGGCATCTCTGAGGGAGTGCACTCTCTCAGACTTGAAAGGGAGGTGGGACAGGGGCAGCATTGGGGATCTAAATACATAAATAAAAATTTGAAAAGAAATTAAATGAAATCTGATATCTAAATTACTAAAGCAAACTAGTGCTTTAAATACTTAATTGGAACATTTCTGATTTTGTTTTCTTTTTTTCATTTAATAGTCTGCATTTTTGTTGCTTCTAAGAATTTGATACCCAACACTGAAGTCAAGTGAAACTTTCAGTTTTCTCTTTAACACCATGGGATTCATCACTCCCTGACCCACTATGTTAGCACTCACACACACATGCACATCCTCATGCATGCACGTGTGTGTGTGAGTGCTACACACACACACACACACACACACACACACCATACAAAGATACAGGACACCTTTCAAAGCACCTAAATATTATTTTTCTCAATCACTTCCAAGTGCAAGTATTGTACTATACCAATTTTAAGACTGAAACTTGACAAAGATCAAATACTGAATGACAGAACTGATTGTACTTCAGAATGTTGGACTACAGTGTCTAGCCCAATGTCTCCTGACCCGTATAGTTGCACCGTCCCTTCCAAAGATCAGCATCACAATGTGTGCTTTGATGATTTTATAATTTGGCAGGCATCTGGTACACGATGAGTAGACATATTTGTTTTCTATGTATAAAAGCTGACAAATGGGAATGTATCCAGGCAGGAAGAAATGAAGAACTGAGTTAAAATATTGGCACTGAAAACTGATATAATTGAAAGATATTGAAGTGAGTGAATCCAGAAGATGGTGAGTAGGAGGATGAGCATGTAATTACTTCCTTTCTCTAACCAGTTTGGAAAAAAAGAAAACTCTTTGACTATTTATTGCTAATTGATTCTAGTCTTTAGATTTCATACATAAAGGAAATTTCTAGGTGTCTAAAATATGTCTATATCAGTTAAGTATAACTAAAAGTGGCAATGGAGAATAAAGAAAAAGTATGCGTTATAAAATCTGTATCAATATAAGAACTGTATCCAAGCACATGCTGCTAGAAGTGACTTATGATCTGTGATCTATGAATTTGATATGTGAATGTGATGTAAGGCACAAAGCCATGTAATATTACATGAAAATTCTGCCTATCATATAGAGTGAATATCCCCTGTTCCGCAAGAATTCTTGGCATGTGACAAGATACAGTGTATACTCCAAGAAGAAAAGGTGAATTTCTTCCTAGTCTTATTGCCATGTTCTTGTCAATCCTTCAGAGTATTCAAAGGCATTTAGTTGAAAACATAGCCTCTTGTTTTATGACTTGGGAGCAATATATTTGCTCTACTTCACCTTAATATTCTTATTTAAAAGCCAAGGACATTTATAACTTTGAGGATTAATTTAAAAAATATACATAGTCATTTACCCAGAGTCTAGCATCCATAATACATTCCTTTGAATAAAACCACTGCCAATAACAACCGGTAACAGATTTTAAGTGATAAAGGACAATACCATATAACACGTCATAAAATTGCACTGACCACTTACATGAACACAGCGTAATGTGGTAATTTTAGCACACCAATGACTGTGGGAAACACAGATGCACACCTCATAGAGGGAGAAGTAGCACAAACACAAACTAACATGTTAACACAAACTGCACAAAAATAACCAAGAATGAAATGTGCATGGATTCCAAACTACATCATTCTATACAGCCAGATCTGAGCCAAAAATTGCTAGTAATGAGGGTCCCATGAGATGAAGGCTTTCAGTGGTTCATCTACTGATTAAAAGAGGACTGCATATCAGTTTTTAACTCATTCTTTTTTTAAAGACTTTTGTCATTTATTAAGAAATTTGAGATATCAAAGGATCATATGCAAACTCCCTACATGTGATGCTGAAGATCAATTAATTTTCCTTTCACATACATGATGCACATTCCAGCATTTGTGAAGCAGAGGCAAAGAGGATCGAGACTTCAAAGCCAGCCTTAGCTATAAGACAAGTTTGAGGACAGCCTAGACAGCATGAGACCTTGTCTCAAAAATATATTAATGTTCCATATTTCCTGTAGCTAAATATTTTGAAACTGTAATTTTTCCACCAAAGAAAAAAAATGAAAATTTGAAATGTATTGCTTGACACATCATTCCAATGGGAATTTCACAGAAAAGTAATATTTTACCAGCAGGCTGGAGGGAAGACTCATTGCCCTGTCAAGTACTAGTTACAAAATTAGACACTGCCTTAAAGGGAATAGATGAGGAATTAAAATGTTTTTGAAGCTGCTCATTTGTCTGAACTTTATTAAAATTTCCATGAAAGGGTAATGATATTGATCGATACATTGTCACATATACAGAATGAAAACAATATGAAGAGAAAAAATGATGAATGATTTCATCTTAAAATTAA
Source organism: Rattus rattus (assembly GCF_011064425.1). Taxonomy (NCBI): domain Eukaryota; kingdom Metazoa; phylum Chordata; class Mammalia; order Rodentia; family Muridae; genus Rattus; species Rattus rattus. The sequence continues at coordinate 36,105,991 of NC_046166.1, forward strand.
CATTACTGATGGCTAATGCTATCCAAAGAGTGCTTAACTGAAATAATCGTATGTTGTACTTTTATTTCTAAAGAAATATATTTACTTTAAAACAAAATGAGAAAATAAATCTAGAGAAATATGGGAAAATTAAAACCTATGAACTTTACTAAGGAGAGGTCTGATTTACATGAGTTTAATTTGAAATTATGCCCTTAGTATGTCTGTTGTCAATTCATAGGTTCTGTATGCATTTGCCTTGGCATGTTATCTATGCCATACAACAGGAGTGAATATATCCTTTGCTTAAAACATTATCGTTGGTGTCAGTTTTGGTTCTTGAGGTCTACAACAATATGTTCTCTAGTTCTTTGTACTTGGGCTTGTGTATAGGCAGGGAAACCAGCAACCTTTATTTTTTGTAGGTTCAAATTTTTAGTATATTTGGATATATTTGTTATTTTCATTGTAATACTTACTAGTTAGTAGCAGAGACTATGTTGTGAACATATTCAAGAATATATGACTGGCCAATACATTAGAGAACAATTTTTAAAGAGTGATAAGTGGCCATTTTGTTTGAATTACCAAAGAGTTCATTGAGGTTGTTTTCAAAGAAACATCCTTACAGAAATAGCAGCCTCTTCCTTATTAAGAGCAGAAAGTAAAACAATACACTAGAGTCTTGGCCCAACTGAGACCAGTTCAGCCTTTATGCCTTCTCTGGTGATCAGGGCCTGATATTCATGCCTTAATATCATATATTTGCATAAAACAATCTGCTATTTGGTCACATTGTTTGTCCTCTCAACATTCTTCCTAGTAAGATTAGGCCTGGTTATCTGAGACCATGCTCTGTCTGGTATTGAAAAATTATGAACTTTGACATTGTTAATTCTTTAGAAAGTTTTATGCACATTTTCTAGCCTAAAATATCTATATCATTTTTTAACTTTTACCTTTCCCTGATTAAAAAAATATATTTTCATTAAAACCTAAAACTAAGATTACTAAAAAGTAAAATTAATATTTGAGTTCTATTAAATTCAATATTTGAATTAAATTATTTATTATTATTCTATAATATAATTAATATTATCATATTTGAATTTACATAAGTTTGAATTCTATTATTAGTTTTGAATTAAAAAAACTACTAATTAAGCAAAACTTAGCATGCATAAATATTTGCTATTATATAAAATCTAGAAACATTAGAAATTATTGTATATAGGACAGGAGATATATTATTACCCCAAACATATTGCACCAGCAACATCAATTACCATAAATCAAACAAGGAAAACCTATGTTTTACTAGAATTGTTTTATTAGAAAAGCTTTGCTCATATGGTAAAAGAGAGTTATTGAAACATATAAAAATAAACTATATAGCTTGAACAATTTCATTTTCATAACCTCAAAATGCTAGCTCTATTGTAAGAAACTGCTCCTAAAAATAACTTGCTGTAGTTAATTTGATCATTACCACTATAATCTTAATAAATGCAATTAAAATGCAATATAGCAATTTTAGAATATGCATACTGCCTTTCTATTCTTAGAGGAAACAATTATATAGATGTATATTCTAGAGGCAGTGTAGGTCTTCAGAAAAATATTCAAATGTTCTGTTTCTCCATTCTCTGGTTCTAATGTTGAGTAATCAGAATGCACATTCTACAGGTTGTAGCAGAACATTGCAGTTTAGCATGCATAACATGTTTAAACCATGCCTCATAGTGAAAATCAATTCTCTGTAATTGTTATCAATAGGAACACATTAAAGACATAAATCATGAGCTAAATTAACACATTTCTTTTATCTTTCTCCACATCTTCAGAACTTGTGAATTTCATTATTTATGTTTTCTTTCTGAGATATTTCGTTCATTTAATGTAATGTATAGATTATTTCCTATTTGAAATATATAGGTAGATTCACTTACTGATGCTATCCATTCATTCTCACTCACTTACGTAAGGAAATAAGCATAACCAGGCTTCCTTCAACATTCCGATTTACCCTTGCTCGTCCAGAGTGAACGTTTACAACTGCTTCTCATAAAAGTAATCTCCTTAACTTGTCACCTGGAAATCTAAATTCTTTGAACTAAAGGGAATCAGGAAATTCCTGCAGCAAAATTTCTTTCTACTATCCCTTATTCTGCTTTCCAAGAAACTCAGAATCCATAACTCATCAGCAGTGATGAAACCAAACTATTATTTTGTGAGGAAAACATGAATCCTGAAATATCATTCATTATATTTTCCCTGGATTACACTCATTGCAGTGGAGAGCTTGTCCAATCCCCAGAAAGAAGTAAAGCAGGACCAAGATTCCATGAAGCATACACAGGGGTTTTTACAGCACAGTATCTGTCCTTCTCACTCTTACTATTAGCCTTAGTTCCTGTACTTCAATCAGTCTCATGTTTGCATGGATGCTCTTCATCAAACACAAATGACTTTAAAGTGCATGATTTTCTTCATGTCTTTAGGCCTTTGTGTGAAAGGTGCTATGCCATATAAAATTCAAGTAAAACTGTTATGCATTTATAGGGATAGTTGGCTCTTTTATTCAATAAGAACTTCAGCAATAATATTGCTGAATTGATGTTGAATTAATAATATTCAACAATAATATTGTTAATATTATTAATAGAGTTTATTTTAAATATCATTGTACAAATTAGAAAACTAATGCATAGAATGTTTAGTAAAACAGCAATTTAAATATAAGAATGGAAGAAATTCATAGAAAATACACTATACTTTGCTAACAGGTACTCACAGTCATGCATACTTTTGAGAGAGAATATGTGTGCATACCAATGCTTATAAGCTAATGAATGTGTATGTATGCTATGACCTATATGTATAAGTCAGAGAACAAAGGTCAGTGTTACTCTTTACCTTCTATCTTGTTTTAGGCAGGATTTCAGTTGTTTTTCCACATTTTACACTAGGCTATTGGGTCCATAACTTTGCAGGGTTTCTTTTCTGTCCACTTCTCATCTCTCTAAGGATGACTTGGAGTGTAGATGCTTTCTTTACCCTGTGTTCAGCTTTTACAAATGTACTGAGATTTTGAACTCAGGACATTACATGTTTTTACTTTTTACAGAAATTTTTCTTACTGGGATTTATTTCTCACCTAGACACTGGATTTAAAGGTATGTTTGCAAAGTATAATTCAATACTTTTAAATAAATACTATCATATACAGAAAACTAATGACACAAGGACTATGAATGACTAACATGTAAAATAAGGAGATACAAACTTTTGTCTTAAAAATATTAACATGACAGACTTTTCAGAGGCTGGAGACCTTAGTAGTTGAGTGCATGATGTTCCATGCAAGGGCTGTTGCTAATACTCTCATGCTTTGTATAATGAGTGCCTCTAACTCCAGCTACAAGTTGACCAATGTCTTTAGTTTTCATGGGCACCTGTATTCAAAGGCACACACAGGAACACACATACAAATACTTAATAAAAAACTGAAAGGCATGGTAGTACATACTTATACCTCTAGTGCCTGGATAATAAGAACAGGAGGACCAAAAGTCTGTGGTTTTCCCTAGCCACAAATAAATCACGGTGAGACTGAATTTTATGAGACAAACCAAAATAAAACTAAGCAAAAAACAAAATAAATAGTAACTCATTGGAAACTGTTCACATCCACCAGGTTCATTGTATTTTGGCATTTTCCATTTCTCAGAACTTTTGCATTGAGTAGGTTTTTCTGTTTAATAATTTATTTTAATCTTTGAAGGTTACATTTTATGCAATGTATATTGATCATATCTATCTACCATTTACGTGCTCTATCCTTGCCCAGTACTCTTTGCTTATCTCTCTGTAAACTTTTGGTTCTCCTTTTACTATTCATTTTTTTTTACAATTTCAATGACTACTGACTGTATGTGCATGCCTGTGTGATTACAAACTGAATCATAAGCCTACCATGGACTTCAAACCTATCCACATTAGAAATTTTGATTAACAGATTTTTTGTGCAGATAACCATAGATTCTATAAGTTACTGCCTGGGAGTAGCCAGATCACTTCCATAAGTCATTCTTTTATGCTTTATACTAGCTGATTTTTACAGTTTCCAACCACTCTTCTAGGAAGAGACACACACACAGACACACACACACACACACACACACACATTGGCTATTATATCAAGAAATGTATTGTGATCTTTTCATGTTAAGCAAAAAGTATTTATTTATTTATTTATTTATTTATTTATTTATTTATTTATTTATTTATTTATTGTGACATAATTTTGGTATATATTCCAGACTAACCTTCAGCTGAATGGCAGTTGTGTTCGGCGTTCTGACTGAAAAAATCATAAGCGTGTGCTGCTCCATGCTTCAGTACTGGATTTTAAGATAGAGAAGCCTATCATATAATCCCTTAGAGGTGCTTGATGACACATTACCCTCGGCATTTCAAAAGCCTTTGTATAGCTGTGATAAGCTGAGCATATTGCTTTGTTCACATATTTTAGTTCTTCCACTTCGGTTTCACTTACTATATAAAAGAAGGAAAAGATATTTAAGACAGTGGCTTGGGGTTGGGGATTTAGCTCAGTGGTAGGCGCTTGCCTAGCAAGCGCAAGGCCTGGGTTCAGTCCCCACTCAAAAAAAAAAAAAAAAAAAAGACAGTGGCTTAAGGAAGGTTTTCTGTGTGTTAAGGAGACAAACATGTTACCGTGTGGTGGTCAAGACATAGAGCTCTAAACCCGCCTGGAAGGAGACAGTGAGAAAGTCTCCTTCCGAGCTCCTCCATGACAAGATGGCAGACATCCGTCTGTCTGTACTTCAGGGTTTTGTCTTTAGAAGCTACAAGAAATCCCAACTACCATTATATTCTCACAGCAGCAACAGAATACCCTTACATTTTATCATTCCCACTGGGGTCTCTTTACTGCTGTATGGCCTTCCATTTGGTCTGATTATGTTCTGATTAACTTTTCATATGCAAGCAAAAGAGAAAAGATAGGGTATTTACACAATATTTTTAAACATGAGCAAAAAGTGTAAAGATGAGATCTTTGTACACTATTTCCTCATACCAAACAGGGAACAGTTTGGTTAGAATAAATAATTACAAGAAATTGATGAAAAACACAACGAAATCAGTACGACAACTACAAAGACGTGGCTAATGAAAACGGCCTTCACCTACTTTTTTTCTTTTTTCCTGGACTTGAATTTTGAAGAGTTCTAGCAAAGGCAAGGTTATTTCCCTGGTAAGCTCATTTGTCAGCCTTGTTCTGCTCCCCAGGAGGAACTTCTCCATCCATTGTCTACTGACCTTGATTTCGCTCTCTAAGTGGTGTTTCCTTTTCTATTATCCCCTGTCCTCCTTTCGAGATGTGCAGATCATTTGATGCTAAGTGTTTCCTGGTGCAGACTGAGAGCGAATACTCAGAGGCTTCTAGAGTCTAACATGCAGTCTCTTTAAAATTACATTTTCAGACTAAAAGAAAGCTGCTTTTCAATCTATTTGCTTTTTGTCGATTTCTTGTGCAAATAACCCCAGACAGGGAGCCCATCTGGTCACAGAAATTAAACGTGAGCACCCTCACCTTCTGAAGTGAGGGGTTTTTTTCTCCCTGAGTGTGATTTGTCCTTCAGGATCTCCTAGATGACAGGAAAATGACAATAGCTGGGCAATTTAAAAGATTGTATTTGCCATTCAACACAGAATCTAGCAGACCTGATCGTCAGTGTCAGCCTGATGGTCTTTTAACTTTCTTTCATTCATACAAAACTATTGTATTATTTATTACATGAAATGTTGAAGTTAACGTAATTTTTTTCCCCACCGGAACTTTGGAAATTCACATTTATATGCCTAGGTCAGTAAATCCCATGTATTTTTTTCAAGAAAAAGTGTAATCACTCCTGAAAGCCTAGTAAATGTTCTAAGCCACAGTGTATACACGTCGGAGCTAAATGTCCTGTTTGGGAACTGCATAACTATCAGTGTCTTTACAAATATTTTCAATTTTTGACTATTTGCTAAATATTGAATTTTAATGGTAAAATAAATTTAAATGCATATTCCACATCTATCTGAATTAAAAATTCAGATATTGGCAGAGAAATATGAAATGGCTAAATCTTTGTAAGTGAGAATATTTGCTAGAGGAACATCTACCTCTCAAGGTAACTCTGAAGATTCGGATACTTTAATAATGCACATTTTTGTATATGTTATGCTTGAAATAAGCTTGTTGTGAATGTTTCCAAGTTTCACTTTTCTTTCTTTCAGATATCTATAATATAGAGAATTGACATCCACACTGGTTAGGTTAAGTTATTTCTAAGGATTTGCTAAAGTTGAGGACAGATCAAAGGACTTACAAGTCATATCAGAGCCTTCGAGGGGTGTGGCTCTGGGGCAGGCAGAGCAGCATCACATATAAATAAATGATATCTGAATTTATGTTCATTAATCTGAAATGATACTGGGGCCTTGTGATTGATAGCTTTATGTAAATAATGTTCCGAGCTTCGAGCACAGAGCAACGGAGCAACAGAAAACTGAAGACCGTGCTCAAGCTCCTCGATGGGTTTAAAGTCTTAATTTGAGTTTCTGCTTTTCAGATATTTCTAATAAACTGACATTAATGACACATTATTGACCAATACATACAGCTATCTTTACGTGTATATGCAGATAAATCTATGCACGCATACTTCTGTTTGGATATACTTTAACAAGGAAACCGCATTACCTATCATACTTTGTTGATTTGTATTTGTACAGCTTTTTCTCCAAAGACTCGGAAGAACTGTGTGCAGTAGAGAAATAAATATTCAAATGTCTTGCTTCTTTTGATATTTGACAAAAAATCAAATAATTTACTTCCCTATAGTCCTAGACATGTATGATGAATGAAGCACATTACTTCAATTGCAAGGCTTCCCTATACTATATCTTATTGTATAATTATCAGTTAAGAGGCTTTGGAACGATGCCATGGAATCGTCTTAATATATTCTTAGCATAATTTAACTGTACCTCTGAAAATTGTTGTCTAGTAGCTTAATGGTAGAAAGCCAATTTTGAGTAAATTAAAGAGAATGAGAAAAGGTATTGAGAATCTAGGAGAATAACTTAGTTTCTAGTTACACAGAAGAAATATTGCCAAACAAAATTTTGCTGTTGTTTATTTCATTTGATTTCTTACTATGAGAAAAGGAGTTCAGACATGTAGAGGAAGAAATAAGAAAAAATGCAAAATGATAAAGATACAAAGGAAGGTGGATAAATATGTCCTCATGCAAATTTGTGTTCAGTGTGATATATTTGAAAGGTACATTAGATGTTCAAATAGAACCAATAAAAAAAATGAATGTTTTAATGCCAGTTGTGAAGTTGAAGATTAAAGTATATCGACATTTTATTCTTTTCTGCAATTTTTGTTAATATGCTGTCTTTATACTAATAGTCTCATTTAGTCAACTTTTATTTATTCAATGTTTATCCTCTTTGTGAATTAAACTCTGAATTAACTTTTTCTTTGGCTTAACCTTTTTTATTCCTGACTTCTTCCCTGTATCTAAAAGGGATATTTATAACTTTTCTTTTATTAAATTGGCTCTATTTTTCACAATAGCATTTTAATTTTAAATGACTTTCATGTACTCATTTATAGCAACCCTCTCACCTCAAGTCATTCAAGTATATTTATTATTTATGTATCACATAATGTGTATAATCCATTTTATATGGTGGGATTTATTGTTTTTAAATATTCTGTTTCTGAGATGATCTCTTAGATTTATAGAATTTTCCTCTAAGAAGAATTTTTTTACTCTTGGCTTTATGCTCATATTCAAGTTATAACCCTGATACTATTCTAATTTATATGGATCATCCAAGCTTAAGATGTCCTGCATAAACAAGGATTTCAGAAAAAGAAAGCTATGGCGTTGAGTGCGCTTGCCATAGGAACTTTTCATTCCTTCCAGTAACTCTGACACAACACCCTCTTTCCTTTTGTATCCAATTGCATCCTTTTGCATCCATTGAAATGGTTTTTTTAATTGCCTGATGTATTAAAATAGGGAAGGAGTTACAAAACACTTAATAATTCATTTGTCATCTAAAAGTAAGCCACTCTCAAAGTGTGGTAAGTTGAAATAAGAATAATATTTTTGGAATTCAGTACTATTCAGTAATATTCCCATGTGATCTATGGCACATGAACTCTCATTGATTTGACCACATTATTTCACTATCAGATATTAAATAATTTCCAGTAACCTTATTTTTAAAATGACGACATTCTCCAACTGCATAGGTAGCAGAGGATGGCCTTGCTGGGCACCAATGGAAGGAGAAGCACTTGGTCCTGTAAAGGTTGAACCCCCAGTGTAGGGGGCTGTAAGGGAGAGTTAATGGGGTGGGGAATACCGTTATAGAAGCAGGGGAGGGGGAGAGGATAGGGGGCTTGTGAACAGGAAACCTGGAGAGGAAATATAAGTAAAGAAATATCCAATTTAAATGAGATTTAAAAAAAGGAAATGGTGATATTCTCAAAGTCATTCATTCAATTATACCAGTAAGTGTAAAATAAACTGAGATCCAATCTCAGGCAGGCTAGAAACCAAGCCTTTACCTATTCTGCTGTGTTTCACTACCAAGACTTAGAAAGAGTTTCAGACCCATCTTCTCTGTAACTTGCAGACTCCCCAGTCATAAATTGATTTCATCGCTGTTTCAGAATCATAATTTTGCTATGGTTTATGATTTGTAATATAAATATGTGGGATATCTCACATGCAAACTCTCTCTGCGGAGGGGGCATTGCGACCCACTGGTTGAGAACCACTGGTTAGATATTAGGTAACCATGAAAGGTGAAATACTGTAGCAATTAACTTAGACACCTTTAACATATTAAATTAAGCCAGTACACTGAAGCACTGTGGTTTTCAGAACTGCTTTCCTGACTGCTTTCCTACTCAATAGATTCTTAAATGATTGGATTCTCTTTAAGTTTTGTACAAGACCGTGTTTAAGCCTAGATTTGCATGTGTATTCAATGCAAGGGGTCAACAGATGGCATCAGCTCTTAGAAGTACTAGGAACCACAAAATGTATTATTTAATAAACAAGGTCCTTAATGTTTCCATTTTGCCACACATCTGCTTCCTAAACAAAACACGGAGGGAAACATACATGAGACTCATAAGGGTGAAATGAAGAATAAATAGAAATCTAATGCAGGAAATGAGAGCACATTATCAGTGAGCATACAGTAATGCTAACATCAGAGTCTTACACATGTAGGATCCTGAAGAATGGACATTTATTTCAGGATAAATTATTGCATTATTTACAAACCACACAATACAAAAAAAATAACTCTAATGGTGGTAAATATGTATTATCATTCTAAATCAAGCCATAACTGATGACACTGTGGGAGAGGTTTAGTTTAGACTGAGGCTAGGTGTCTTGTAAATGAAAAGCTATTTAAGTGCTAAAATCAATTGACTATATAATACCATGTTTTCTGATGGGAATATTGCCCAAAGAATGCCTGGAAGTAGTTTGTTACAATAGCTAAATGAGATTCTATCTCTGGTTATTATCAACCTCTACATTCATCATTATAAACCACCTCATTTTTATTTTATTATATTGATTCACCTTAGCACCCAAGACAGTTTGTACTCCTACAAAATTCAGAAAACATTGATTTACTTAAATTATTCAATACTTTACTGTATGGCTATTATGTCATTTAACATTTTAGACAAATCAATACAACATTTTTAATTGCCTGTCACATACCTAAGGTATTGCAAATGTGCTGTGCTAGAATCATTAATTTGCACTATGCTGACCACACTTTTATAAATCAACTAGTTTAAAACAATAAAGCAGCATACGTGGGGGAAAATACCCTGATATGAAATGAATAATTGAAGCTACTTGAGACACAACATTGCAGAATATTTTAGTAAGTATATAATAGTCCTACTTCACATATTTTTGAAAGGTAAGATGCTGACATCTGTTGCCATCGTATGTACATATGAGTGTGTGTGTGAGTGTGTGTGTGTGCGCACACATGTACATATTATATTTTTAGCACAAATGTTTAATGGTGAATATTAAAATGATCTCATGTTTCTGTAAGATACCAAACAAACTTGGGCCATTTTATCCATCATATATACACTATATATGCATATGTTTGTACATATAAATATACAAAACGTTATATAAATATGATAGATGAGTTGATGAGATTTTAAGTAAGTTCAGTGTACTATATTTTCTAATTTGAGAAATCTACTCTAGAAAATTTGAAGATCAGCTTAGAGCATAATTTCATATGTTTGTAAAATGGAAGGAAGTGAGAAAGTGAATAAGTAAATGTTAAAATGTTTTTATGCATCAAACAAATTATCTCATAGTGTGCTTTCTACCTGCCAATATTTCCTACATTTTGTTCATTCTGAGAATTACCTCCAGTCTCTTAACTATAAGTCTCATATTCTTATTTATGTTTCCTTCATAAGTAATATTCATGTCTATTTTACTTGTTCTATGAACACTCACCTGTGATCTCCCTGACACAGAATAGATGCTCAATATTTGTTTAATTAGCAATTGATAAAAGTTTTTCTTTAGCAAATATGGGCTATTTGATACACACATATCTATTTCCTGTTATTTTAAATAGTCCTGATTTGAATCAAGTGCCCATACAAGCTAAGTGGCTAGTTTTAATGTGTACAATCTCAGTGGATACTGTATAATTGAGATTCCAGCCCTCGTGAAATAGGAGATATTCCAGGAAGAGCTCTTATACTATTTGCTATGATATCAGACTTTTACCTTCGTTGACTTGTAGAATTAATATGTTTAACAGTAATGTAAGAGTAGAAATTTTCCATCCCCCAAAACTATATTCTGTGGCAGAGATAACACGAGGAAAAATTAGTTTATCACAGTTGAATTTACAGGTGTATTAGCCTTTGCCTTGTGGCATTTTACAAATTATGATATGGACACAGACACAGTATGGGGGGATGTTAAATTATTTCTATTATGAACAAATTGTAATTGAACCTAACATTTACCAACTTTTATTTCTAAGCTTCTTTCAAGATACTAGGGAACTGACTTGGGTATATATCTCAGTGTGTTTAGTGCTTGACACATGATCAAGATCTACCCTCAAATGCAAGTAGCCAGTAAATGTGGTTTGGTGGTTGAAATTTACAATGTAATAGGTGGAGGCAGAAGATCAGGGACTAGCTTTCCTATTTCCTTTCAGTATACTCTGTCGAGATTTAAATAACAGAACAAAGGAAAAGAAAAGCGATGAGTAAGAAAATATTAAGGTTATGTGACAAGTTTAGGAATTCAATAAAATGTGACTGCCTGTTAATAACAATAGTTATAACAAATGGAGCTAAACATAAACACAGAGTAATCCTTGGCTAAAATGTCATCAATGCTTAGAAGAATGATCACTTATTAACTAATATTCTTGAGTTGTGTATTATAAACCAAATACAGAACAACATAATGACTCTTGGAGAAATTAATTGTGTGTGTGTTTGTGTTTGTGTTTATGTATGTACATGTGCTTATGGTGTGTGGTATAGGTGTACATATGTGTAAAGGTACATTCATACGTGCATAAAGGTACTGAGGCCAGATGAGGATGTTGGATATCTGGCTTTGTTGTCATGTGCTTTATTCATTTGAGACAGTAAAAAAGGGTACAGAATCACCATCTCTTTACTCCACACAACATTAGAATTAAAAACACACATATGGGCATACTGAAAGACTTGAATTCAGGGACTCATGAGTGTGATTAGTAAGTACTGATCTATTTAATCTGCTGGAAAACCACCTGTTGATTAAATTTCATTGATTAATTTTAAAAAATGTTAATAAGTGAGGAAACACTGAAAATGTATGTTGGTAGTGATAGGTTATAAGAAAAATACAATTTAGAAAACAGAATATTATCAATGCTTGTAAAATGTGCTCATGCAAGAAGAGCTGTAATAGACCAGTACTTAGAAGACACACAAAGATCCAATTCTACAAGAATAAATTTAGGTATACAAACTCAAAACATAATCCTATTAAGGGTAAAGGAGTAAAACTATTAAAATATAAACATAAAATATACTAATTTTTCTAATTTATAATCATAATTGCATAATCAATAGCCCAAGCTTGTTTCTTATCTTTCAGACTCATGATGTAGTTTCAATATTCAAAGTGCTATGTTCATAGAAGCCTTATTTTTGATAGCTGGAAACAGCCCTGATGTCTCACGACAGAACAATGAATACAGATATTGTGGTTCATTTACACAACAGAATACTACTCAGCTATTAAGAATGAGGACATCCTAAGATTTGTAGGCAAATGGATGCAACTAGAAAATATCATCCTGAGTGGTAACTCAGACCCAAAAGGACATGCAAAAAAATATAAATAAACAAATACATACATACATACATACATACATACATACATACATACATACATACATACAGAATATCCACAATACAGTCCACAAAATTCAAAAAATTCAACAAGCTGAAGTGCCCAAGTGAGGATGCCTCAGTCCCATTTGGAAGGGAGAAGAAAGAAACCAGAAGAGGGAAAGGATGAGAGACAGGGTACAGAAAGAGGATGAGGGTCAGCGAGGAGGAGAACATGATCTGCTATTGGGAGGGGGGCCAATGAAGCACTGAGGGCCAGCAGAAAGAATGGAAACAAGCAACCTCCGGAGGAAGGAGGTTCGAAGACCTGGGAGGTGAGAGACTCTCAGGACTCAAAGGGGAAGACCCTAGATGAAATGTCCTACAGTGGGGAGAGGAAAATTATTGAACACATCTCCAGCAGAAAGACAGGGCATCAAGTGAGGGATGGGGTTGCTATCTCACAGTCAAAGCTCTGAGGAGTATGAGATGTAGAACAGTCAGAAGGTATACCAGGAGGGGAATAAAATCTGGAGTGTAAAAATAAATAAATAAATAAATAAATAAATAAATAAATAAATAAATAAATAAAACTATACTGTCAGAAAATGTTATTATTTCTTCTCCAACGCAAAGTCATTCCCTCAAATAAAATTGAGTTTATTTTGAAACATATATAAGTAGCCATGGTCGTGGGGCATTGGTTCAAACCGTCTCAAATAGCATGTTGCAGTGTGCAAGTGGTTTCCTGAAATTTTATATTAACAACAAAAAAAGGCATTTAACAAACGCATAATAAATGCACCAGTGAGGAAAAACTGCTCTAGATTCTACACGTTACTTAATGGCTTGCTTAGCTGATGGGATAGGGAAACCAATAATCCATTAAGAGCAGATCTTTCCTGGGTAGATTAAAAGATGCAACGCTAATAGAAGATGGACAATAAGTGACCATTTAAGTCTACAAATGTCATTAATGGCTATGACATTGGAAAGTTAGGAAATATCTATAGCCTAATTTCCAAAGAGCAGCAAAATCTCTTCTGTATGTCCTTATCCACTGTAAATAGAAGAGTATGTAATATATGTGTGGTCATTTATTTGTTATAGTACATTTTTGAGATCTTTAGAATATTTCAAATATTTATACTGGTTTGATTTTTGTCTTTGGCCAGTGTTATTGCATGGCTATGATCTCATGTGGAGATTTGAGTTTTATTAGAATAGACTTTAAATGTCAAAATAATTGTAAATGTAATTGCAAATTCACGTTTTCATGTGTTCCCTTTTCCCTATAGTCAAGTGTTCTGGTAGAAGAAGTAAGAAGGCAGTCGTACTAAAAAAAATTATGCACTATCATTTTAACAACATTTCTTTCACATGTACTGAGTATTCTTAGAAATGGAGGTAGAAATGATTGGCCAGGTTTGTGGAATCATTCTTTCATAAATAATTTAGATCTAATAAAGTTTCACTTTTTATTTGACAAAAATAAAGGTAAGATGTCCTACAATAGAAATTATTTTGTAATATTACCAATCTAAGACTCATTGGCAAATATGAGTATTATATTTTTTAGTACATTTTAAAAATCTAATTACGTGCAATACTTCAATGCCACATCTTGAAGGTGATTAGAAACATGTGCTATTCAGATTTTGTCCCTTAGGTTCCAAGGTTTCTTTAAGTTAGGTAACATTTTTCACCTATGTCTTTTTTCAATCATGAATATTTCCAAGATAGGCTTTTTTTGTTCAGAAAATTTAGAGTTGTGTTTCCCAAGGTCTCCCTCACTGCCCCCCTTTTTTCTTATTATGTTTCTTTCTGTCTCTCTGTTCCTGTGTGTCTGTCTTTGTCTCTCTGTTTTTCTGTTTCTGTTTACGACTATATCTCTCTTCCTACCCTCCTTCTCTCTTCTCTCTCTGTCTCTCCGTCTCTGTCTTTCTCTGTCTGTCTCTGTCTGTCTGTCTGTCTGCCTCTCTCTCTCTGTCTGTCTGTCTGTCTGTCTGTCTCTCTCTCTCTCTCTCTCTCTCTCTCTCTCTCTCTCTCTGTGTGTGTGTGTGTGTGTGTGTGTGTGTGTAGGGGTTTTAGTTCACATTTGTATATGTGCATATGATGTTCTGGATTTGTTATGGGAAATCTTTCTCCATCACACTTGATCATTATTTTTGAAGAGAGGATCTCTCAATCATCCTTGAGTTAGCTAATAGTTCTAGTTGCATTAGCTGTCTTACTTTTAGCATGTTTTTGCCTCCACTTTTCTAGGCTACAAATGAAGGTAGGCTGCCATGCTCACTCAGTATCCATGCCAAATTCTACGGTTTTAGTTTCTGATATCTTGTTTTCATAGAGAGTCAGATTGTTTCCCTATGTTTGTCTCACTTCTGAACCCATTTTTTTTAACCTGGTTGAAAAGCTAATCAGCAGAGTGGCAGCTAATTTTACAATTGAATATTACAAAATAATCGTTGTGTTTTAGAAACTACTAAATCAGTGTGCTTGTATCAAAGATCAATAATCACAAAGTCTCCCATTGCACATTGTTATATTAGCTTTAGGTCACCTAAATAAAATTTATATTGTTTAAATAAAATACGTTTTGTGAGTCAACAGGATGATATGAATGTCTTTGATGAGTAGCAGTCTCCTAACATGACTGTGGGAACACTAAACAACATAACAATGGATTTTATCCCATAATTTATACTCAGATCATTTGCCCGGAATTTTTTTCCAGTCTTTTACTTTGAGGTAATGTCTGCTTTGTCACTGAGATGTGTTTCATGTAAGCAGCAAAATGTCAGGTCCTGTTTTTGTATCCAGCTTGCTAGTCTATGTCTTTTTATTGGGGAACTGAGTCCATTGGAGTGGAGATATATTAAGGACCAATGATTGTTGCTTCCTGTTACTATTGTTGTTAGAGTTGGAATTATGCTTGTACGGTTCTCTATTTCTGAGATTAGTTTCTTGCTTTTGATTGGTGTACTTTCCCTCCTGGTGTTGGAGTTTTCTTTATATCATCTGTAGGGCTGGATTGGTGGAAAGATATTGTTTAGATTTGGTTTTGTCATGGAATACAAATACATGGTAATTGAGACTTTTGCTGGATATAATAGCTTGGGCTGGCATTTGTATTCTTTTATATTCTGTACATGACATCTGCCCAAGATCTTCTGACTTTTATAGTCTGTTGAAAAGTCTGGTGTAAATTTTGATGGTTCTACCTTTACATGTTATTTGACTTTTTCCCTTATTGTTTTCAATATTCTTTCTTTGCTCTGTGCATTTGTTGTTTTGATTATTATGTGACAGGAGGAATTTCTTTTCTGGTCCAATCTGTTTGGTGTTCTGTAGGCTTCTTGTATGTTTATGGGCATTTCTTTTCTTAGATTAGAGAAGTTTTCTTCTATAATTTTGTTGAAGATGTTTGCTAGCCCTTTGAGTTGGGAATCTTCACCCTCTCGTTTATGCCTATTATTTTATACATTGTGTTCTGGATTTCTTGAATGTTTTGAGATAGGAACTTTTTGCTTTTTGTATTTTTATTGCTGTTGTGTCAATGTCTTCTAGCTTCTTTTCTACACCTGAGATTCTCTCTTCTGCCTCTTGTATTCTGTGGGTGATGCTTGCATTTGTGACTCCTGATCTCTTTCTTAGGTTTTGGATCTCCAGGATTGTCTCCCTTTGTGTTTTCTCTAATGTTTTTACTTCCATCGTTAGATCCTGGAGAGTTTTCTTCAATTACTTGGCCTGTTTGATTGTTTTTTTCTCTGTATTTATTAAGGGATTTATTTGTTTCCTCTTTAAGGGCTTCTATTTTTTTTAACCTGTTTTCTCCTGCGTTTCTTTAAATATGTTATTTATGACCTCTTAAAATCTTCTATCATATTCATGAGCTAGGATTTCAGGTCTTCAACTTGCTTTTCAGGGCTTGTGTGGTGGGAGAACTGGATTCTGATCTTTTCAAGTAGCATTGGTTTCTGTTGCTTATGTTCTTGCACTTGCCTCTTGCCATCCAGTTATCTCTAGTGCTAGCTGTCCTTTCTGTCTCTGACTGGAGGATGTCCCTCCTGTGACCCTGTTTATGTCAGAACTCCTCCAAGTTCAGCTGTCTTTGTGATCCTGTGATTCTGGTGTCCTGGGTGTGTCAGAGTACCTGTGATCCTGGGCTTTTCACTGTACCTGGAAATCCGGCTCCCTCTGGGTGTCATAGGAGTGGGTATGGAGCCAGTGCCCTGGTCTTCTCCAGGTTCAGGTTCAACAGGGAAGGATCCCATGCCACTGGCTGTGCGGTATTTCTTGTTTCCTTGGATCCCGGGGATCACAGTTACTCTGAGTGGTGGAGCAGATGTTGTGGCCCCACCTGTGATTCTGGACGGGTTAGAGTACCTGGGTGGCAAGCTTTCTCTGGATGTCATAGGAGTAGGTGCAGAACCAGCTCCCCAGGACTGCTCTGGGCACAGGTTCCCATATTTTGTATTGGGATTGTCAAGATCAATTCTCTCTTTAACCTTTACATTAAAAAAAAACCCTATAATACTATTTATTTTTATTGGGAATTAGTTCTGTTTAGATGGCAAGAGATAAGAATAGAAGGGGAAGGCAAAAAAGTGATAAAAGTCAAACCATAGAAAGATAGATGAGAGCAAAAAATTTAGATTACTCAAAATCTGTGTGTATTTCTGAAACAAACTCTAAAATGTTCTATTTGAGAGTTCGGATTGATGGCTCAGTGGTTAAGGTTACTAGTTGCCCTTTCCGCGGACCAGATTCAATTTATACAATCCATATGGTGGCATAAAATGTTCTTTAAGTTGGTTTCATAGGATCCTATAGCCTCTTCTGCTCTCTGTGGGCAATGAACAGGAGTGTTTCATATCCATACATATATATAAAACACCCATACATAAAATATAAACATTAATTTTATAGATATTCTATTTTTTTCTTTTTCTGATAGTTTTCAACTTTTGTTGAAAGGCCTAATGACCTCAGTTTTACCACTGAGACCAACATGATGATGTTGGTAGGAGTATCTCTGCTTACCGTTTACTGCAAATGTTTTACCTAAAAACAGCATTAGATCAGACCCACGGCTGACTAATCAGTGGGTACTGTGGGAACTAAATACAACTCAATCTAAAATGTCTCTTGGGGCATTCCAGCTTTCACAATATACAACATTCTAATTAGTCATCATATAGAGTCTTCATTGTAATATTGTCCTTGTTTCTAAGAAGTTCTAAGTTAAAATCACTTTTTATGTATGTATAGAGTAGATTGTAATTTATTTACTTATTTTATCTCAATATAACTCTGCCTGACCTATAACTCACCATATAGGTAAAACTGGCTTCAATCTCAGAGCAATCTTCCTATCTCAGCCTCTTAAGTGCTGGTCTTATACATAGGCCCTACTACACAATTTTAATTTAAAGTTAATATGGTGCACACGAGCTAGCCTAACCTAAAACTTGCAATTCTTCTCTCTCATCCTCTCAATGATTACAATAATGAGTGTACATCATATACTCAGTGTAGAGAATAATTTTATTTTATGTGAACATTTATGTATTCACAATTGTAGTGAAATACTGAACTGATAATCTCAATTGTATAGTGTTTTGACTTCTCAACTATTTTGAAATAAGAATGCAGTGTGATAGTTTTTGATATAATAATTTTAAATTGGGGCATAATATAAACATTAAAATGTATTCCTATAGAAAATATAGTCCAATTTCCATCACAACTTTCACAGTTTTTGTTGCTCATATCTAGTTGTATTTGTTGGTAATGGATGGAGTTCGTTATTTCAGATATTAAAATGAATTTGGCTATGTTCATATCTATGTGTTTATCAAAACACAATTAAATTAAAATGGACTTGATTTGTTCAGTGCCTTCATCATTTATATCCTCTCTCACTTTCTAATCACGTCTGAACATTGGAGTTCCATTAAGAAGAAGCTTGAATGCATGCATACCTGTAGTTCCTGTCTACCCTCCCTTTTCTTCTATTCTATATTCCTCCCTGTCCCTTTTTTCCTCCTACCCTCTAGACCTTTTTTTCTCAATTTATGGGTTTTTTTTTTTTTTACAATTTTCTACTTCTTTTTAATACATTGTGGTTATTTTCACTGTCCTTCACCTAACTCTGGCTAACTTGTCAAGTGTGTGTATGTGTGCATATGTGTGCATATGTGTGTATGTGTGTGTGTGTGCGTGTGTGTGTGTGTGTGTGTGTGTGTGTGTGTGTGTGTGTATTTATATGGTGGGATACATTTATTCCACAATGCATATGAACCCCATGAAACTGTATCCTTCTAGCAGGTACTGCTCAGGCTGGGCCACAAGTCTGTTACCCACTGAGCAATTTCTCTGGACCTAAGTTCCTTAATTCACTTAATCTTTTGCAATGTCAAGAAATGTGAATGAATGGTAAAATTTAGCTTGATTATTCAATTAAAAACAGCTATCTTTTCAGAATCTATAAAGCAGCCAGGTTTTTGCATAAACCATACATCTGCTTCTGTCAGCTCTTATTATTTATATTTCTAAAGAACATTTTGATGCCACTATTTCTTTTAATATTTTGGATTTTAATTTTGATGACTCTATTCCTCAAGTAGGCAGTACCTTTTGGCAAATTGCTTCCCATTTTATAAATCAGAAAGATTTAAGGATAAGATTAGAACTTAATACTATGGTGGAATTTTCCTATCAATATTTCAAACCTCTTATCAAAACCTTTACCTGTTTTATCATTATTGATATATCAAGAAAAGGTTTTATTTTCTATAAAAACACTCTAGTAGAGTGTCTTTTGCACATTTAATGTGAGGTTAAATTCATATCTAACTTTCTAAATTTACCTGAAAAAATATAAATACAAGCTTCAATGCAATTGTAATTATAAAAATTACATTCTTAGAAAAATGTAATATCTAGTGAAAATGTATCAATTTTATTGAACTAGAAACATACCATAAAATAAATACATGTTATATGAATTGTGTAATAATTCTTATGTTGATAGGAATTGTTAAAAGTTCATTTGCTGATAAAAACATTCAAAATATTTTTTCCATGACCTGACATTTTCTAACTGGAAATATATTTAAATGACTAGGTACAGAGTATTTTAGTATAACTTCTTTAGATATTGTATACGTAAATGCTTAAGATCTTGGTCTTGAGAAAAAAATTTTAAGCCTAGGCTTTTGAGAAAGGTTCAGTTTGTAAGCATACTTTATTGTCAAATAAAATGAGCTCAGTTCAGTTCCAGAAACAAGATGGGAAGAAAAATCAGATTTCCACACATTTCCTTATTTTTCCACATAGTGACTATTGCATAAGCATGCCTTTCAAACAAAATCCAATTAAATGATAAACAAATTCAATTAAAATCTTATTGCCATCTATTTTACCCTTTTACATTTGAACATATGTCTGAAAAAGCCAGTTTTCATTGCATGCAGTATGTTGAAGGAAACTCACTTCTACCACACACCTTTTGACCATGTCTGTATCTAGAATCAATTCAAATATCCTGAAGTAACCGGCACCTTCAGTACTTATATTAAGTTGTGTTTATCTTAGAGACACATGATTAGATTTGAAATAATTCTATTTTCTTTAAAAATATTTCCGTGCAACATACAAGTAACATAATAAAATTTCAGATAACCTGCCATTTGCATGATAATCTTACAGCTTTAAATCATTATAGACAATATCCCATAATCATTATATTCCTATATGCAATAAAATGTTAGAGGTACCAAAAATACTTAGTTACTTAGAATGAATAGTTAAATATTAATGTTTCCAAAATGATATGGTGTAATACATCTAAATTATTATGGATTCTCTATTAATTTATACTTTATATTAATTTAAGCATGTGGAATAACTGCATTACTTTTGTATGCATGACTCTCATTAGAATCAATTTTATGTATAAGAATTGAGGTTTTCCCATTTTAGAGAAATTAGATTAAGTCAGTACAAGCACGTTGATTTTCTAATAAATGCTTCCCTTTTTCATATAATGCTATTCTCTTTTTTGTCCAATTAAAAGAATTACATATTTATGTCCCAAATGCTGCCCTTTTTTAGTCCCCCCTCACAGATTCCTTCCATGATATCCCCTCTCTTTTACCTTTGAGAGGCTGGCCTCCCAAGTATACCCCCAACCTGGTGCATCAAGCCTTTGAAGGACTAGGCACATCTCCCACTAAGGGCAGCTAAGGCAGCAGTCCTCTGCTACATACGGGCCAGAGACCTAGGACCAGCCCCTGTATGCTCTTTGTTTTGTAGTGCAGTCTCGTAGTATCCTGTGGTCCAGGTTAGTTGGCACTCTTGATCTTCTTGTGGGGTTTACATAACCTTTAGTTCCTTCAATTCTTCTTTTAACTCTTCCATAAGAGTCCCTGATCTCTGTCTAATGTTTGTCTATGATTATCTACATCTGTCTCAGCTAGCTGCTGAGTAGAGCCTCTAAGAGTATGACTATGCTAGTCTCCTGTCTGCAAGCACAACATAGCATCACTAATAGTGTCACTAATTGGTGCTTGCCCATGGGATTTTGAAAGGTATAGTACATAGATGGTCAGGTCAACATCTAGAATCAATGGTACAAAATTACCCAGTCATTCACATTATATGTGTGTGTGTGTGTGTGTGTGTGTGTGTGTGTGTGTGTGTGTCTGTGTGTGTCTGTGTTTGTATGTGTATGGCTGCATCTAAATAGATGCCTGTCAGAATCATAAATAGTTTCACAGTTGTCTGAAGAAGTAAACAGATAATGCAGATGTTCCTCCACTCACAATATTTTCATAGTTTGAATGTCATAATGTATTCAATACAGTTCACTCAAGAAAAACCATTGTTTAGAAAGATAGGACACTGGTCCTTCACCCCATGATTCTAATTGGGAGCCACTTCTATCAAACATACCTTCAATTGACCAGGAGTGCCAAGCATCAATTGAGAGTATCCCAATGTATATTGATAACCCTAGGAAAAGTGAAAAACATAGAACTGGTACAATGATCTCCACTAAATGGACATGACCATCACTCTCATCATAAAATTGAGATATTCCTAAACTGTCACAATTCAAGAAGCCCAAAAGTCCTTATTTAAGGTGTATGAATTGATATTGTATCTTCTATTCACAGACCACAACTTCTCATTTCACCTCACATCTGAAAATCTAAAAAACAGTAAATATTTGTATGCTTTCTGCTTAAATTTAGAAGCAATAACATTGGTGGTGGTGGGGTGCAGGGAAATGGACAATGGGTGAACCTTTCCTGTTGTTCCATGGTCTTTTTCTGAACTAATTCAGGTCACTATTTTGAAACACGTATTTCCTATCATTCTTTAGCTCTCTTTTGCATGACAATATTGTTTCAAAAGATTGACATCTACCACAGTATGTTCTCTCTAATTATTGTATACACCACACACACACACACACACACACACACACACACACACACACACTGCTGTATTACTGCATAAAAGTAGAAGAACACAAAGCCTTTGGAAGGAAGGCATTTTTGTCTGTGATTTCTCTGTGTCTATTCTTCTTACATGAAGATATGTGTCTGATATATTCTGATTTCTAATATGAAATTCTAGAATTAATGCATAGAACTTCAAATTATTAACATGAGTTTTATGTGATTTGAGGACGGTAATGTTTTACTTGTATTTTATTTGTTCATATTTAAATAAAACAGAAATGGATAGCCAGGTAGGTAAATATTATACATACATACAGAGAGAGAGAGAGAGAGAGAGAGAGAGAGAGAGAGAGAGAGAGAGAACAGAGACAGAGAGAGAGACAGAGAGACAGAGAGACAGAGACAAAGAGAAAAATTCACACACAAATGCACAGACAGACAGACAGACAAAAACAGAGAGACAGAGAGAGGTTTAATACTCAGAAATAATAAAGTCTCTTATTTATGGTGCTTTTACAAAATATTTCTCTGAGAAAAGTCACTGAATACCAGTGAGACAGAAATATCCATTACCTAAAGCACAGCAATTGTCATAAACAAGTGTAATTACATCTGTAAGAGTGTGGTTATATATGGAGATTGATGACTACACTAAGAACAATGGAAAGTTGTGCTGAGAAAGCTTCACATGTGGTGTGACATTCTCATAGATTTGAAAGAGAAACAAATTAGAAATAGAACAAGAGCCCTTCACACAAGAAGACTGAACATGCAATGTCTACTGATAAGAATGATCTGCCTAATGTATCCTCAGAAGATCAAAGAGACTCAATTGTTGATGGGCTTGAAAATCACTTCCTTTCAAATGTCTTTTTCAAACACAGGTACTTTTGTTCTGTCAACTCTGGCCCTTTCAAATCCTAATCTTTGATCTTAAAATATGATATTTCATCACAAGTATTAATCTGCCTTTCTGGCTAACTTGTCTATTTTTTTCATGGTGAAGCATTAATTAATTAGATTTCTATTGACATTGTCTTTGAATAATCAAATTTGGTTTGACCCTATTACCAGATTCTGTTACATGAGACAATCTCATTAACAGCCCTGAGATGTCACTTTAGAACCATTTGGTAAGAGAGATACAGACATAAATTAATTATGTGATGTGCTTTCTATGCTTAAATGCATGATCATTAGTTACCCAGTCTATTGTTTGGAAACAATATGCCTGATACGTTGACTTCTGAAAAATGTTCTCTAAAATAAAAATAAGTTAAAAGAAAGAAAATTGATAAATAGGGAAGAATGAAATACAGTTAGAAGAAAAATTAGAAATATTAAAATGTATTAGGTTGTTCATTAAGCATATTTTACAAAACAAAGTACTAAGTAAAGTCAAAGGAACATTTGTAAAGGTTTCCTTTACCCTATAATAAAACAACTTATAATAATTCTTAATAAAACACTGCAAAATAATGAATATGTTTATATGTGTGATATTTCCATTGTCCTAGTATTATATCTTCAAGATTATGAAATATTTGAAATATTTCAAATATGTGAACTTTAGATAAGGATTTAACAAAAAGTGTTAGTAGGAATATTGGAAAATTCGAGACACATCTTTATAAACTCTAGTTATTGAAAGTGCTGAAGAATAACAAGAAGGAGGTAGAAAGAATGATCAGAGATCAGGGCATCAAAACTAGTTTCCTGCTTTCCTGTACCAAAGAGATGTTAATACAAACCATGCTGTGCAGGCACGGTGTATTAACCGAGCTCCACAGAAAGAAAAAAAAAGTACCTATTTTTTTCTACTTTAAGAACTCTAAAGGAACAAAAGCAGGAACTGCAAAATTTCAGACTATTTAGTTTTAATTGTATTATTATTAATTCACTAGTTATATTTATTTACATCCTGAATGATGTCCTTCCTGGTTCCCCCTCTCAGAGTTCTTCTCCCAGCCACCCTCCCCTTTGTCTCTAAGAGGGTGCCACACTCCCTAAGGCATCCCTCCTCCATTGTGTAATTAAATCACATTTTCTGTATCCATTCTTCAGCTGGGATGCATCTAGATGCTGCTAGTTTCTGGTTATTACAAATAAGGCTGCTATGAATGTGGTATAGCACATGTCCTTGTGATCTTGTGGAGTATTTTTTGAGTATATGCTCAGGAATCATATAGCTTGGTCTTCAAGTAGAACTAATTTTAATTTTCTGAGGAACTGCCAGGTTGATTTCCAGGGTGGTTATATCAGTTTCTCTCCATTTAATTTGATGTTGGCTCCTGGCTTACTGTAAATTGCTTTTATTATGATTACATGTGTGCCTTTTATCACTGAATTGTCCAAGACTTTAATATTAGGGGTTGTTGGATTTTGTCAAAGGATTTTTTGGCATCTAATGAGATGATCATGTGACTTTTTTCTTTCAGTATTATTATATGGTGGACTACCTTGATGGATTTTCGTATATTGAACTGTCCATGCATCCCTGGATGAATCCTACTTGATTATGGTGAGTGATGGTTTTGATGTGTTCTTAGATTCAGTTTGTGAGTATTTTATTGAGCAGTTTTACATTGATGATTTTAGTAGTAATTTGGTCTAAAATTCTCTTACTTTTTTGAGTGTTTGTGTGGTTTATGTATCAGGGTGACTGTGGCCTCATAGAATGCCTTTGGCAATGTCCCTTCTGTTTCTATTTTGTGGGATATTTTGAATAGTATCTATATTAACTCTTCTGTGCTAAAACCATGTGGCTTTGGCCTTTTTATGTTTGGGAAACTTTTAATGACTACATCTGTTTCATAAGAAGGAAACACATACACACACAACACACCACCACCACCACCACCACCACCACCACCACCACCACCACCACCACCACCACCACCACCACCACCACCACCATCACCAGTATCAATATAACAGGAATTAATTGCTGGTCATGCAATTTAAATGATTTATGTATTCTTGATTTAACTTTGGTAATTGATATCTATCAAGAAAATCATCCATTTTGTTTTGATTTTCACCTTTTTTGGAGAACAGGCTTTTGAACAACCTAAATATTCTTTGGCTTTCCTCACTGTCTCTCGTTATCCCTCTTTACATTTCTAACCTTGTTTATTTGGATTTTGTCTCTTTGCTGTTTAGTTAGTTTGGCTAAGGTTTTGTCTAGTTGATTTTCTCTAAGAAACAGCTCTTGGCTTCACGATTTCTTTGTATTGTTCTCTTAGTTTCTAATTCAGTGATTTTAGCCTCGTTTTAATATTCCCTTCCCTCTTCTCACTTTAGGCGTGCTACCTTCATTTTGTACTAGACTGTGCATTTAGACACATTTGTTCTATATTGTGAATTTATAAGTTGCTAGTGTGAGATCACTCAAATTTCTTTATGAAAGTATTAATGGTATAAACTCTTAACACTGTTTTCATTGTGTACTAAAATTTGGGTATGTTGTGCTGTCATTTGCATTAAATTCTAGAAAGTGTATAATTTCTTTCTTTTTTCTCCCCTAACCCAGTGGTCATTCAATAGAGAGTTGTTCCCTTTCCATGAATTTGAACACTTTTTGTTTTAGTTGAATTCTAGCTTTATTCCATGGCAGTCTGATCAGAGATAAGGGATTATTCAATTTTGTTGTATCTTATCTGTTAAGGTTTACTTTCTGGTCAACTATATGGTCATGTTTGGAGAAGATGCTGTGAGGTGCTGAGAATATGGTATATTCTAAAGTGTCTGGGTGAAATGATCTGTAGATATGTTAGGTTCATTTGATTCATAACCTCTGTTTTATTATTTCTCTTCTTAGTTTCTAGGTCAATGACCTTTCTAGTGGTTAACATGGGTATTGAAGTCTCCCACTATTAATGTGTGCAGTTCAATGCATGATTTAATCTTTAGTAAAGTTTCTTTTATTAATGTGGGTGTCCTTGGGAATTAGATGTTCAGAATTGAGTCTTGGTGGATTTTTCCTTATATGCATATAAAATCTCCTTGCCATCACTTTTATTTTTTGTTGGATGTCTATTTTATTGGATCTTAGCCTTCTTTATCTGATTTTCTCTTCATTTCTGTCAGCCTTTTGGATTTGATCATTTATATTATTCATCTAAAATTTTGCCTACACAGACAGACAGACAGACAGACAGATACACACACACACACACACACACACACACACACACACACATTACATGCATACTTAGTGCACATAGAGGTCAGAACAATAATATACCTGATCTCCAATAAGTGAAGATGGAGATGGTTGTCAGCTACTATGGAGATGTTGCCACTAGAATTTTGCTCATCTATAAGAACTACAAGGTCTCCACTGCTGTGTCATCTCTTCAGCACCAGTGTCAATCCAAATTTCAGATAGTTATGTTAAGAAATTTATCTCATTTGTTAATTGGGTTATTTGAATTGTTGGTGATAGTCTAACTTCTTGAGTTCTTTATATATTTTGGATATTAGCCCACTGTCAGATGTAGAGTTAGTAAAAATATTTCCCAGTGCCTAGGTTGTCATTTTGTCCCAATGATGGTATCTTTTGACTTAGAGAAGTTTTTCAGTTTCATAAGGTCTCATTTATGTATTTTTGATCTTAGTGCCTGAATCATTGGTGTTTCATTCACAAAGTTATCTCTGTATCAGTGAATTCTAGGCTACTCTCTATGTTCTATTACATTTAGCATGTTTTTTATACTGAGGTATTTGATCCACTTGGACTTGAGTTTTGTGTGGTGTGCTTAATGTGAATCTATTTGCACTCTTCTTGCCGACATCCAGGTAGACCAGCACCATTTGATGTAGATGTTGTCCCTCTTCCATGGTATGGCTTTGGCTTGTTAAAGAACAAGTGCCAAAGGTGCATGGCTTTATTTCAAGGTCTTTGATCCTTGACACTAGTAATGATACTCTGTTATGCTTGCACACAGGAACCAACATAACTGTCCTCTGAGAGGCTTCACTCAGCAGCTAGTGGAAGCAGATGCAGAGACTCACAACCGAACATTAGACGGAGCTCAGGAAGTCTTATGGAAGACTTGGGAATGGAAGAGTTGTGAGAAGAACTGAAGGACCTGAAGAGGTCAGGGACTTCACAGTGACAACTAAACAAAATATATATTCCCTGGATTGACATTTGTCCTACACCATTATCATGCAGTTTTTATTATTCCTTCTCTGTATTACAGCTTGAAAGCAGTGTTAACTTGTATAACCATTCTGGAATACAATTTAGTAATTTCTGAGAAGATTGAGAATATTTCTGCCTCTAAACCCT
The DNA here is from genome assembly GCF_011064425.1 of Rattus rattus. Classification (NCBI taxonomy): domain Eukaryota; kingdom Metazoa; phylum Chordata; class Mammalia; order Rodentia; family Muridae; genus Rattus; species Rattus rattus. The sequence continues at coordinate 36,133,253 of NC_046166.1, forward strand.
ACCATACCTTTCCTGGGTATATACCTTAAAGATGCTCAACCATTCCCCAAAGACAATTGCTCCACTATGTCCAAAGCAGCTTTACTCATAAAAGCCAGGAATATGAAGCAATCTAGATCTGTGTCAACTTAAGAATGGATACAGAAAATGTAGTACATCTGCACAATGCAATATTATTGAGACACTACAAACAAGGACATCATGAATTTCACAGGCAAATGGATGGAACTAGAAAATATCATCCTGAGCAAGGTAACCCAGACCGAAAGTACATGTATGGTCTGTTCTCACTTATAAGTGGATATTTGCCATAAAGTACAGTATAACTATGCTGTAATCAATAGACTCAAAGAAACCAAAGAACAAGAAGGAGCTAAAGGTTATGCTTGAATCTTTCTGAAAAGGAAATAAAATAGGAATCAGATGTTGGTGGAATGAGGGAAGTGAGTGGAAGTGTGGTTGGATTTGGGAGCAGGAAGGGGGCATATATCAGAAAAGGAGATTAGCAATGGAGGAATCTCCAGGACATGTCAGTGACCTGGGATGGGGAGAGTCCTCAGAGGGTCCCTGGAGGCAACTTTGAGACTTCTAGCACTGGGGTATATGGATCCTGAAATGGTTGCTTCCCATAGCTAGGAAGGACTCCCACGGTGGGGGTAAAGGCGGCAAGCCACCCACAAAACCTTCCATCCAAAGTGTGTCCTGCCTACAAGAAGTTCAGGGTCAAAGATAGAGCAGAGAATGAGGAAATGGCCAACTAAGGACTGCCCCAAATTGAGACTCATCCCATGTACAAGAACCAATACCTGACGCTATCAATGATACTGTGATATGCTTGCACACACGAGCCTAACTGTCCTCTTAGAAGCTTCACCCAGCAGCTATGAGATGCAGAAACTCATAACAACATTAGAGAGAGCTCAGGAAATCTTATGGAAGGCTTGGGAATGGAAGAGTTGTGAGAAGAATTGAAGGATCTGAACAGGACAGGAATGTCACAGTGTCAAGTACCCTGGACCCATAGTGTCTTCCACATACTTAAATCACCAACCAAAGAGCAAGTTCAAGATGGACTATGTGCTCTGCATAGCAGATGAAGAGCATGGTGTTCAAGTGGATCCTCCACAACTGGAACACAGGCTGTCCCTAAGCCTACTGGCTAGCTACCTGTGGGTCTAAATGGACTGCATTCTCTGGCCTCAGTGTAAGAGGATGCACCTAGTCTTTCAGCAGCTATGCAGAGAGAAGTGGACGTTAGGGTTGGTGGGTTTGGTGACACCTAGAGAAGGCCTTCCATTCTGAAAAGCAAAAGGGAAAGTGGAATGGGCAAAGGTGAGGAAGGGCTGATATTGGTCTGTATATTGAATAAATAAATAAAATTTAAAAACTTATCCCCATATACAGACACCAAACCCAGATACTATTGCAGATACCAAGAAATGTTTGCTGAGAGGAGCCTGATAGAGCTGTAGCCTAAGAGACTCTGCCAAAGCCTGACAAACACAGATGCCGATGCTCACAGTCAACCATTGGACTGAGCATTGGAACCCTAATGTAGATAAAAGACTGAAGGAGCTGAAAGGATTTGCAATACATAGGATGAACAAAAATATAAACTAACCAGATTCCCCAGAGCTCCCAGAAACTAAACCAACTAAAGAGTACACATGGAGGGACCTATGGTTCCAGCTGCATCTGTAACAGAGGATGGCCTTGTCTGGCATCAGTGGGAGGAGAGGCCATTGGTCCTCCTAGATGCCCCAGTGTAGGGGAATGCCAAGGCAGTGAGGTGGGAGTGGGTGGGTGGGTGTGTGGACGAACACCCTCACAGAAGCAGGGGGAGGTGGAATGGGTAAAATGTTTGTGGAGGGGAAACTGGGGAAGAGTATAACATTTGAAATATAAATAATAAAATATCCAATAAAAAAAGAAAATGAAATTTAAAAATTAATACCAACAATTGACTTCTGGAAAACATAAATCTAATTGAAAAAAAAAACTTTTGTCTAAGTTTCCTCTTAAGTTTATTTATAATATGATTTATAAGAGAAAATGGAAATTGTAAAAGTGTATTTGTGTTACTAGTCATTTTGGGTAACTATTAAGTTGTAGATGAACACAGAGTATATTCCTGTAATTTTAGTGATCTGGACAGAATAAGATTTTGAGTTAAAGGGTGCCATAAAAAAGATGGATATTTCCTTTTGTCATGTTTCTTTTTTTCATAATTTCAATCTCATTATCTTCAAATTAGTTCCATAATAAACAGATTACTACAAGGTATTACAACCCTAAAATTATGAATGTGATGAATTATCATGCTGTTATGATATTATGTGCTGAAATGCAATTATTTGATTTATAGAGTGGATCTAAGATAGTCCCATCAATTCTGTGAAAACTAGAGACGTATTTCTCATTTTTTGTTAGAGAAAGGTTTAAGGTAGGTGCAGGAATTTGAAGATTTATGACTTGGTGATATGAGAAAAAGCTGTTACAACAGAAGGTAGGTGGTAGCTCGCTGTAGCTGGGAACATCTCCTAGTTCCCAGGCACTGATAAATGAAACCAATCTAGAAAACTGTTTTTCTGACCAGGAATATAACCTTTGCACGTTGTATTCTCACCTGCATAAATGTTTTTAAACAAATATTACTTCAGGCCAACATTTTATGACAATTTCATAAACCACTTTTGTTGTGACCGTGTATTATAGAGCAATATAAAATCAATACAGATATTTAAATTTCAGATGTACCTTTGGCATATCTTATTTTTATACCTGCAAGTCACAAAATATTAATTACTTTTTATTGACATAAGTGAAAGTCCATGAATATTACTAACTACAGACTTCTAAACCTAGATTGACTTTTACGTGTCTAATCAGGGGAACCAGAGAAATGATTTGTATTCAATTCTCAAAATGTAGTCTTCAAAATGTAGTATTTACTCTTACAATGTTAAAACAACTTGCCAACAAATATACTCCGAAAAGTCAATTTTGTGCATTCTTTTCAAAAGCTTTTAACACTTCTAAACAAAATTACATGAATAATTCTGCTTATTTCCATTTCTTTTGTTTTCTTATAGATGAAGTGACTACAAGGCTGCTTGAAAGGATGCACCAAAACTACACTCAGTAAGGTTATTAAAAACCTGCTTCTGAAAACACATCTACTTGTTTGTTTTATGATTTGTATATGTTTGTTTATATTTGTATATGTATGTTTGTTTACCTCAAAAGAATGAACAAGAGAGAATGTTGCAAATGGTTCTGGTTTATGATTCAATAGTAACCGTTCTTTTTATAACATAGTGCTGATCCAATGAGTGCAAATAGTTATCAGACATTAATAAAAGAGAAAGAGAAATAAGGGGGACACGACAAAAGTACCAAAATTCTGCACTTGAGTATTCAGACATTTGCTGCAGATTTGAGATCAGAAATACCTTTACTACATTAAAATATTTGAGAAAAAGTGTATAATATTCATTTACATGAATGTGAATGTTTTAAATTAAATTTTTAAAAGTTTAAATTTAAAAATAATTGACAATACTGTTTATTATGGTCAAGTAAATAGGCTTCCAAGCAGTTATGTTATTTTCACTAAATATATTGCAACAGAGGTTTAAAAAATATGGTGAAGGGGAAGACACGTATCTATATTCAGACCTCTTAGAATTCTAAATTTTAAATTCTGAGTTCATGACTTATTGATTTCTTACTAGTGAGAGTTCCTTATTTCATTCTTCATGAATGCATTTGTAACTGGATGATAATGGGAATGGATTTAATATCTCAGGTTACTTGCTCAGGTGACAGCATCCAGACACTTAGGAATACAGCACTGATTTTTCAGTTTGAAACATAAAGTTCAGGTAGATTGGGATAAAATAAAAACATATGGAGTTCCCAGTGCCTTCCTCATTCTTGACCCAGGAAATGTCAGGCTGAATTAGTGGATTTGAGATATTTTTGGTAAAAAAAAAAATGCTGAGTCTTTCACTTATCAAACTATTATTACCTACCAACCCAGAAAGCCATCTCATTAAGTTCCTGGCTTCTAAACAAGGTGCAAGAGTTAAGCTGTTACACATTCCTAATTGGTTCAACCTTTCTTGGGTACAAAAACCCGGGTAGAAATAAATTCTAGGCTGTATAATTGGTGTGCATAGTCACACAGTTCCAACAAAGATAGGCTTTATTATTAGGGATTTTGCAGTATAAAATGTGTAGTGTATATAGGTTGTTTAGTGCTGAGATAACTCACACTTAGTGCTCTTGATTAGAAAGGAATATGTACTGATTGGTCAAATAATATTAATATATTATTATAGATCTAGACCTGTAAATTTTTTTTCTTAAATTCTCTGTTTGATGATTCTCTTTTATTATATAGTGGTATCACTTTAGCATAGTCCTGAGTGAATTCTCAGAGACTTTTCTTGCTATTATGCTCTCCTGATTTGAAAATTACTCATATGACACGTTACAAACTTATTTTGAAGCATGTTCACTGTTTTTGTTTTGGATAGAGTCAAAGGATAAACATATTTTCATCACATCATGTGAAGGATGCTGAGATATAGCCTGACTTGCCAATGTTGATATAGAGAATGAACATCTGGCTGAAATCTGTTGTCAGAGTTTTGCACTATAAATGAACACTTTCTCTTGTTCTTTTTATGGTTTGTGTTCTGAGGCACAGTCTCGCTATGTAGCTCTATATGTCTGGTAACTTACTATATAGATCAGTCTGGCCTCTAACTAACAGACCTGACATACCTACCGAGTGCTGGTATTACAGGTATTTCACTTATACCCAACTTAAGTAAATTTTAACATATTTCCCTCCCATATTTTGAGAAGAATGTCATCATAAGGTGTTCTCCAAAAGGTACTTTAAAAAAAATATTATTGAATAGTGCCACAAAGCAGCAAATGCTAAAATGTAGGAGAAAGCATATGTAATCAGTGCAAAAGAATTCCACACAAAGTGTGCAACTACATGTTCCAGTTTTCTTTCTCTTGCTGGATTTTATATAAGTCTACCAAAAAAAAAAAAAACAACTTGAAGAGAAGATCTATTTGTTTTTTATTTCTAAATCAAGTTCCACCAGTCAGGGAAATGAAGGCCTCAAGGCATACCTGAAGCAAAAACTAAGACAAAACGCATGCTGGCCCACTCCATGGCTTGATCACAGAATCATGCTTAGGTAGCTTTTTACTCATCCTGCATAGTGATGTGCTGCCCATGGTAGATGGGTCAATCTCCCGTAGATTTGGTACAGGCCCACCTGACCCAGTCTCTTTCTCAATGGACGTTTCCCTTTAGATTGTGCTAGGCTAGGTAAACCTGGCCAACTACTTGTGACTAACAATGTCATGTACCTTAGAGGAGAGGATTCTACTCCCAAGTTCCTAAATCACCATAATCATTAACTATAGTGGGCTGAGCAAGATTGACCCCACAGATCCCTGTGATCCCACAGATGCATAAGGGTTTTAGGAAGTACAGCTTTGTTGAAGTAGGTATGGCATTGTCAAATGTCTGATTTATTCACTTCTGATGCCTACTATTCCCGATGTAGAAATCTGCTATCCCTGTAGTACCATACCTTTCTTCATGCTGCCATGATTCCCACCACAATGATAATTAACCAAAACTCTGAAACTTTAAGAAAGGCCCAATTAAATGTTTTCCTTTAGAATACTTGAGATGATCATGGTGTCACTTCATAGCAATGGAAACCCTAATTAGGACATTAATTGTACACAAAATATTATTTTTACACCCACAGGTAAATGCGATTCATACTCCTCATCAAAGCATAGGCTATCAAAGAAAATAACAGCTGGCCAACATACAGAGAACAAATGACCGTGCAGTTGATATATATCCAGTATGAAACCTATACCTAAGGGCCACGGGACACAGAAGTGTGACAAGACTACTGAAGCCATAAATCCGGGAAGTCTATTATGATAGTCTGACAGTCTTCTAGGTCTGAAAATGAAACTCAAACTATGAAAACTAATAAAACATTACTACCAAAAGAAACGTTGAATTATGAGAGCTCACTTGGTATGAAAATGTAAATTGCTGAACGCAGCATGAACCCCATACCCAGATGAAGTGCTGCAGCCAGTTAGACGACTGGAAGAGGGCGATGGGTGACAACCTTACCTGGTTATATGATTCCAGTCGTCAGCCCTAAAACACTTTCTGAGGAGGAACAGTAAATGACATGAGTAGGGTATGTGAATATTTATTCTACATTGAGAGAGAAGACAATAATGAGACTGAGAGAAAACAAGAAGAGTGTGAAATGGAGAAACAGTGAGGGGAATGATGTAATTATACTTTAATTCTAACTGAAGTCAACATTTTGAATCTAAATTTTAATTATATTTATGTTAAATTTAAAGACAAGTTACATGCTTTCTTAATACAAAGTGAAAGCCAGAACTCACTGACAAGTAGACTTAAACAAAATCACAATTTTACTAACAATATTAACCACGGTTTCTTGACTCAAAGTTCAGTATCTTGGATTGGTTCATTCGTTCTGAAGCCTCCTGGACCCAAAAGCCTTGGGAAATAATAGTTGCTCAGTAAAGTCATCCACAGCAAACAGGCTGTCTTGTAGATTCATGTGGGCTTCATTCACAATGATGATATCATTGACATTCATCCCACTGGCTGGCATATCCAATGTCCTAACTCTCCATTGCAACTGAAACTGTCTCTTCTCAATTCTGATCCTTTCAGAAATGCTAAATCTCAGCAGCTCTCTATGATGCTCTCAATATGTCATATTTCTTATGTCTACCAAATTAATACAATATGTGCAACTTTTGTAAAGTTACAAAGTTTAGCTGCCAGCTTTGAGAATTAGCATTGGACCCATTGGATCACAGTTTCTTTGTGCTTACTATTTTCTAGAAGATTCTACTTCAATGATGCTGATATCTTATTAATCACAGTTGACCACTAACTGTTGCCCTAGTGAAGAATTGGTTTCCTGTTAATGGTTGTATTCGTTTGTAAATCACAACTGACTTCTTTTTTAACCTCGGTATCACCAGCACACATAAATCTTAGTAGCCCCAAGTCCAATTCCTAATTAAGTCCTTGATCAATCTGAAAACTTTCCAGTCATCCCTCTACTGTCTTCACTTCTCTCAAGATTATCTAACAAGGTACCACAATGACTTGCCATTAATCTCAAAGTACTAACAGATTTTCCATTGTAAAATTCTATGAAATTTTAATTTTAAATTCAACTCTTCAACAAGAGTTGAAAGCCATAAAAGCCATACGATTAGATCTATAACAGTAACGCCTGACTCTCGTGTTGCCAGTCACTCTTCTACTTTGTTTTCTGTGGCTGTGGTAAAGCACTCTGCCAAAAAGCAACTGAGATTGCAAATAATTGTTTGGTTTACATTTCAATCATTCAGGAAAATTAGGACAGAGAGTAAGTTAAGAACTGGAAGCAGAAATCAAATAAATGTTGCTTGTTGGCTCCCTCTGGATTATATGCAATTTCATGATTAACTGGGTGTATTTGGTTGGTTTGTTGGCCAAAGGGGTTCTTGGGAGATCCCTAAACAACTCAGGGTGACATGAGAACCAAAGTCCGATTACTGAAAACTGAGTAGGGCCACGTTGCTGAGGACAACATCCACACAGGTCACAGGGATGTGGCACTGCTGTAAGCACAGAGCCACCAAACCTATTCTAATCTGTTTGGCGTGAGGAGATTACTCTGCAGGCTAAGGAAAGAAAAACATTGAAACCAACCCAGCCACAAAACCCTCCACCTGCAATCTGCCATGCCAACAAGGTATACTGTAGCAGTGGTGGTATAGAACTTGTGGGAGTGACCAGTGACTGTTCCAACTTAAGGCCCAAGTCGCCAGAGCAAGCCCATGCCTGGCATAGTTTGGATGGCCTGGAACTAGAGGCTGGATAACCCAGAGGCCTAGGATGAAACCAAAAATAAATAAACAAACAAACAAACTAACTAACAGTTTTTGAAAAAACAGTGAAATGATCCCAAATGATATTCCACTATACTTTCAGATTTGTGCCAAGCCCATTTGTCGTCGGAGATACTTTTTCTTTTCTGGGAGCAAATGGGAACAGGTGGAAAGACCCATAGATAGACGTTACGACAACACTGTGTAAGTCGGACGTTACCATCTGGTTCCTTTCTTCGGAGATTGGGACACCCAGAGGAAGCAGGTGGAAATTGGAGGAGTTAGAGGGGATGGAAGGTACCAGAAGAATGTTTTTCCTGAATCAACCAAGCTAGCTCACATGGGCTCATGGAGACTGAAGTGCAGGGCTACATGGGACTACACCAGGTACTCTATGGAAGTATTGTGCTGTTAGCTTGGCGATTTTGTGGTGCTGCTAAGATTGGGAGAGGATATATATCTGACAATTTTGGCTCTTTAGGGAGTACTTTTTCTCCTACTGAATTGCCTTTTCAACCCTCACTTATGGAGGCTTTCTCTTTGCCTCATCTTATCTTGTTTTCTGCTTTTTGCCTGTTGTCTTTTGCAGGTCTATTCTTTTCTGTATAGAAAATGGAGGGGGAGTGGATCTTAGAAAAGATAGCAGGTAGTAGGAAGCTGGGAGGATTGGAGGGAGAGGAAAATACAGTCAGTTTGTATTGTACGAATGGAAAATCTATTTTAAACAAAAATATAAACAATAAGGATATTTAATAAAAATGAATAAATCTAATAAAATGTTGCATGGGCTTTGATACACTTAAGGAAAAGAACAAAATGAAAAATGTATGAAAATGTTAAATAGTAAAGAAAACGACATATTCACACAGGAATCAGGAAGAATTTCTTTCAGCGTTAATATTTCGACACACATTTAGGATGAAAGCAGAAAAAAAGTATAGTTAATCTATTCTTATTTGGTGAAATCATACACACTTGTTCACAAATATGAAATGTAACATGAGTTAGTATATGCTTGGCTCTCTGTAAGTGTCCTTGATTATGAGAGCATGTATCTTAGAGAATAGACTAATTCAATTTATATTAATTTATTTGTTAATCATTTTACTTGTTTACGTTTCAAATGTTATCCCCCTTCACGGTCGGTCTCCCCTCTGTGAACCTACAACACCCCCCCCCATTTTGCCTCTAAGATGGTCCTCCCACACTTACCCAATTTGCCTCACCACTCTAGCATCTCCCGTCTCTTGGGCAAAAGCCTCCACAGGGCAAAACATCTCCCCTCCCACTGATGCCAGATAAGGCCATCCTCTGCTACATATGCAGCTGGAGCCAGGGACTGGCCCCTGTGTACTCTTTAGTTGATGATTTAGTCGTTGGGAGTTCTGATGGGTTCTGTTATTTGATACTGTTGTTCTTCCTATGGGGTTGTATTCTCCTTCAGCCATTCCCCTAACACTTTCATTGGGGTCCCCTGGCTCTGTCCAATGGTTGGCTGTGAGAATCTGCATCTGTCTTAGTAAGGTGCTGGCAGACCCTCTCAGAGGACAGCCAGACCAAGCTCCTGTCTGCAAGCACATCCTGGCATCAGCAATAGTGCCTTTTTGTGTCTGCAAAGCAACAGGGCTTTGGTGTCTGCAAATGGGACTGATCCCTGGGTGGAGAGGCCCTATGGATGACCTTTCCTTTAGCCTCTGATCCGTTTTTGCCCCTGCATTTCCTTTTAACAGGGTCAATTCTGCGTTAAATATTTTGAGATGGGTGGGTGGCACCGTCCTACTGGGGGTGTTCTTTTCAGGTTCTACCTCCACACTGTTGGATATTTCAGCTAATGTCATCCCTATTGGGTCCTGGGAGTTTCTCGCATCCCTGACATCTGAGACTTTCTAGTCCTTCCCCAAGTTTCGCACCTCCCACTACTACTACTTATTTCTGTTCATTTTCTCGGCCCTCTGGACTTCACTCTTTTCTCTTCCCATACATGAGCCTACCTCCTTCCTGTTTTTCTCATGCTCCTTTCTCCCACTCAGATCCCTCCCTCCCTCTGCCTCCATGATTATTTTCTTCCCCCTTCTAAGCGAGTTTGAAGCCTCCATACTTTGGCCTTCCTTCTTGTTAATCTTAAAATGGTTGTTGAGTTGTATCGTCAGTATTCTGAGCTTTGGGGCTAATATCCACTCATCAGTGAGTATGGACCAATTAGCTCATTATGCTACTTGACTCTGAAAATATTAGTTGTTGGAAATAATCTAGATTAAATGAAAAATTACAATTTTTGTTGCTTTAGTAGATATTAAATTTCTTATGAATACATAGTCTTATTTTTTGTTTTACTTATTAAAATAATGTTTATTTGTTTAAATAAAATATCTGATGAAATTTAATGCTCTGAGGAAACTATGATAAATCAGAAACAAAACATTTTCATGTTAACCAACACTTGGTAAAATAATTTTTGAGTCTTCATAGTTTTGTAATAACGAAGAAGACACACTAAATTCTTTTATTTAAATTCTTATAAAATTATATAAGTTATGAATAAATATTTATTTTGATAATTTTCTGCTATTTTCAGCTTTACTGAGTTATAAATTTATATGGAAATATACATGTACGTATCATCATTATGATTACCAGTAGATTATTTTTAAAATCACAAAGTTGTATTGTCTAAAATAAACATAATATTTTATGTTGGTAGACATATGGATTATTTAAGGAGAATAGGAAAGCACTTGTGCTTATGTAAAATTTTCCTTCTTTTTCCCTGGGTAAAATGTTTAGGGACAGAAGAAAATACATTTTCCTAGGCACATGATGCTTATAAGTTCATGGTTTTGTGTATTCAGAATTTTTTCTAAATGACATGAGCTTGTTCAAAACATCACCCAGAAACCCTTTTGCTCTCACAAGAGAGTTTTTAATGAGCAATCACATCTGTGCCTTTTCACTATATTTTTGCATTGCTAGCAACAACTTAAACCACATTATTAAATTATGAAAAAATATATAAATCTCAGTGGACTTGTTTAGTGTTTCAGGAGCCAGAAGTAGTGATCTCTATGCCTCTGGGGTTTAAGCTTGAATTACTTAAATTTTTTGTGTAATGATGTTTTTAAATATTTAATAGTATAATATTTTGAGCACCTTTCATATATAAATGACATTAAAAATTAACCTTCAGAACTATTAAAGGTTACCTGTGCAAATTTGATTTGAAGTCTACTCGAGGTCTCTGAAGAATCAGTTATGCTAGGAGATGCAGTTTTCTGAGAAACCAATAAATCATAATTCAAGTATTTAATAAAATATATATTAAAGAGTAAAAAGCTACAATCATTTTACAAAGCTGTACACTGCTTAAATATTGAAGAAAATTACTTATTGTTATATTGTACATGCTATTTACAGCATCATATATAAAAATGAATAGTCAATGCCCATATATACTTTTACTCTAACATATAATAAAATGTCTATTATATGTATCCTCACTTTTCATAGTTTTTCTTTTATTTTCTTTTGTATTATTACATACTTCATAGTCATTCACTAGGAATTTCTGTTATTTTTCATCTTTGAGGTAGAATTCAAAACAAACTTAATTCATATTGAATGTTTGATAGTAAATATTATTGAAATAAGGCAAATATGGACTCCATATAGCATCAAGAAAAAGGTCCCTTAAAAATCTTTGCTGATTTAATATGCATATCCATACTTATCAAGCATATGTCAGATCTGTAATGAGATCTCTACTGAACACATTAACTCTTATTAATAAAAACATAATTATGCTGAGTAGAAGAAGCACTTAATATAACATTAAGTATTTCAAAATTTCCTTTTGGTGACTTGCTGAAGTTTTGTCCAATTTTAAATGAAAATCAAATCCAAGGATTAATGACAATTGAGCTCATGGAAGAGTTAAACACAACTTCTAAAGATCTGAAATTTTTTCAGTAAAATTTTAATAAAACAATTAGGTCTCCTCAGTATCACTTGATGTTCAATAGAGCTGATTTAATTTGATAACACCAAGTCTGTCTTAAACGAAACATTTAAGATGATTTATCCAACTTCAACAGCTTAATGTTTAATAGAAAATCATAGTCTATTGTATGGTGATATCAATCATTTCCAAAGAAGAGAAAAGGGTCATTGGACTGTGGGGTTCTGTGATTTGGACATTTGTCTTTGTGAGTGCATGGTGTTTTAAAATAGAGATTGTATGATGTCTTTGATGTGTTCTTGGATTCAGTTTACAAGAATTTTATTGAGTATTTTTGCATAATGCTTGACAGATACCCCATCTTTGACGCATTCTCTGCAAAGTATTTACACTTACCAAAAGGTGGCTGGCATTGCTGACTCTTCATTTCCTTCCTTGTGAAATACTCCTTTTAAATTACACACTCTGCTTATGTATTCATTAGTTAAAACAGCACGAAGTTTTATTATGTCTAGACACATATTACAGATTTTCATTGAGATGAATTATGCAGCATCATGTCTCTCTTTTTACAGAATTGCAAATCTTAATACACATCATATAATTGAGGTTAGGACTACTCAATACATCCCCCCTTTAAAATGAAACAGATGTCAGGGATCTGAAACAGTAAAAAAAAAAATGAGAATAACTCTCAAAGGTAAAAACAAAAGCAAAATGAAAACAAGAAACAAACAACCTGTACACTTCACTCCCAAATGTAGCCGAGAAATGTTTAATGGATTTGGCTAAAGCCTAAGGTTGTAAGAAGTTGGATCTCTGGTGACTTCCAGAACTGCGAGGAAGAGAAAAATATTGAGTCCTCACACAAAGCTAAAGAGAAAACTGGGATACTTTAGAAATATTATTGGGGGTGAAGTCCCAGTAACACAAAACAGAGCTTGTAGATTGCTAGAATAGGATTTAACTTTTCCAGTAGAGGAGAAAGAATGTTGAGTGTGGGGTTAAGTCCTGAATTGGGTATGGGAGGGATTTATCTTGGGAGGAATGGAATTTTAGAAATAATCCATAGTATGATTGGAGAAATGCTGTCTGTTTTTAGATACTTTTCTAGGGAAAAGTAAAGACAAGCATTAAGTGAATTGGAGAAGTTAGGAGAAAATGCCCCAAGGTGTAACAATGGCACTAGTAAGAGGAGGGTAGAAGAATCCTCAAATGCTTTTGTGTGACAAAAGTACTCAAAACACATGGAGATCAGGAGTATCTCTTTGATGAAGAAAGAACAGGGTTAGAGGGGGATGAACAGGATGTTAAAGCCACTGCAACTGAAAATACACCTCTCATGGAAGCAAATGCTGTAGACCTAACCTTCAATGTATGCTAGGAAAAAAATGATATGATTTGTTCAAGTACTGTGAGAATTGCAAAATAAAAATTTCTCTGTAGCTACCTGACTAGTGATCTCCGAGAGATTTCTATTTTTCAGGTGACATGTTTCCTCGGTCTCATACCTACTTTCCTGCAGACTTCTATGGTTTCCTAGATTGTTTTGTCTAACCTTTTCCAAAAGCAAATCAGTATTAAACCGGCTGCTGTTTTTGTTCAGCGTCTTGGCCTGTGGCCAAGATGTACTGCCTGCCAGACTCTCTGGAAGATGTCTTCTCTCCCTGGGGATTTAGGCCACCTTGGTTTCTTTAATGACTTTACATGTGCCAGACACCTTCTCAAGGTATTGAAGACTGGCTCTTTACATTAATTAATTTCCCATTTCTGATCTCATTTCTGTAGTTACCAGCAAGCTGGGAGCAGGTGTTTCTTCCCATTGTTCTGCAAGCTGCTTTGTGTGGGGGCTATGAACAATCTATCATGCAAAGAGAAAGACCCAAGCTACTTTTTCATATGCTTCAGCAATCTCACATCTAGCAGTGTGCTGTCTATTTTTTCCGTAGTGTACTTGAATCTTCCATTTTATCCGGTAATAATTTTTATTAAAATGATTTATGCGCCTCCTCCTGGGATCAAACTAGAAATAATCATTGAGTGACTTTTCTGCCATTGACTCCAAGTATCCTCCTGCTCGGCTAATCTCCTGCAGGCATATTAATTATAGTCTATTTCATATGATTGCTACTGGCTGTTTTATCATCTCTTATCTCCCTCAATACTTAGAACCTTAGGAAGGAGTTGAGGGGAGGAAAAACCATGATCAGAATATATCGTAAGAAAAAGGTATTTCCAATAAATTTCATAAATAGAACAATTTTAAAGCTTCAGCCAAACATATCAGCTACCTTGGAAAATTCTTGGTGTGAAAACCACAGAAGTATTTGATTTTTTTTTTTTTTGGTTTGGCATTTTGACATAAGTATTTCTGTGCAGAATCGATTCTTTTTTCTGTTTTGCTTTAAAATTGTAAATTTAGGTGGCAGCCTGGTGTTTTATTAACTCTTTCAGTTCACCAGGATTCAATTAAAAGTTAGTATTTATATATGTGAGAGTTAAAAAGTTTGAAATAGTGTAGGTATCTGGTGGTTCTTTGATATTAATGACATCCACACCCCTGGTGTGTAGTTAGCACTGTAATTAAGTCATTCTTATTAGTACTAAACAGTGTCCTGGAGATATAAAAGTAATGTCCTCTAATGATGCCTAGTTGGTGACCAGAGAGCAGTGAAGACCTCATAAAAATTACATCATTATATTGATCTTTCTTTTGCCAACTTCTTTTCTGACTGATTATTATAAAACTGCACTTACTACTAAACGTTTGAGTGTGTAAATACAAACAGGTTTTTTCAATTCTGTTCCTCTGCCATTGGCTGGTAGATTAAGTTTTCCTGGGTTAATTTCTTTGGCTTAAAAGATACCCAATTACAATGTTTTTCTGGGATAATTTCTCTGGCCTAAAAGATACCAAATTACATAGGAACATAACAGCACAAGCAAGCTACCTGTGCATGTCAGTATTTGATTATTTTCTTTCAACTCAATAAAGGTAATGTTAATGATGTAACCTCATGAGTCAACATGACTTCTGAAGCTTATTCTTTAATTTCTAATTCATTTTTGTTTTATTAAATTGGTTTAACACTGAAGGTGATTCATCAGGGAAAGCATCAATACATTAGTGTAGGATTTACATGACACAGAGAGCACTGTCCAAGCTACAAGTGCCCATCAAGTAATTTCAATTAATATAATGGGCCTTTTGCTGTATTTGGAATCTCTGAGTATGATGAAAAGGAGAAGTTTTGTAGTAATGGCATATTGATCTTATCTCCGCATACAATGAATACTACTAATAAATCAACAAAATGTTTATTTTACCTAAATTATTAGATTAAATTATCAAGTTAATTACTGATTAATAGTACTATTCATATAATAATTCTATTTGTAGACAAACATTCATGGCAGTAGATGGAAATTGTCTTTTTTTAAGTTCCTTTTATACCCCACTCACTGCTACCCTCTCTGTCACCTCCTCCTAGGTTCCTTCCCCTTTCCTCTTCCAATTCTCCTCAGAAAGGTTGGGGTTCTTCTGGGTATCCCTCCACCCTGGCTCTTCAAATCTCTGCAAGTCTAGGCACTTCCTGTCCCACTGAGGCCAGACAAGTCAGGCCAACTAGAAGAGCATATACCATTACAGGCAACAGCTTTTGGGATAGCCCTGTTCAAATTGTTTGGGACCCATATGAAGGTCAAGATGCACATCTGCTACATATGTGCTGGGAGGTCTAGGTCTGGCCTTTGTATGATTTTGGTTGAGCTACTCCGAGTACTTTATAAACAAGTTAATACAATTGTAATAAAAATTTTTAAAGGATTTATTTATTTTATGTGTATGAGAGTTTGAATTATGCTTGGTGCCTGTGGTGACCAGATGGTGACTCATCTCTTTGGCTTGGTGTTAGGAATCATTTCTATGTAGTGGTATTGAGACTGAACATCAAACTGAAGTATTCTACATAAGCAAAACTGCTCTTAACTGCTGCGTCACATCAGCAACCCCAGTGATACATTATTTCTTATTTTTTCATTCTTTTTATTTTATTTTATATCTACGACTGGTTTGCTTGCAGGCGTAACTGAGCACTATGTTTACAATACCCAGGAATGACAGAACACAGGATGAGATCATCTGAATTTAGAGTTATAGAAGGTTATAGGAACTTTCATGTTCTTTTTGGGAAGAGAAATTCAGTCCGCTGCAAAAGCAGTAGTTATACTTAAGAACCGAGGCATCATCCATCCCCTTGATTCCTTTCTTCAGTCACTTTCATGTTCAACCACTTCACCTTGCAATAGTATCTGCAACCAGAGCAGGTGGAATTTGGAGCTGCAAATACAATCTAGCATATTTATGCAACTCTCTGTGACTGCTGTCTTGTCATATTTTTCTTTCCAGGTCCAGAGGACAGCGCCTAACTAAAGGACACTCCCTCAATTGGAGATTTGCTATATAGGTATCATATGACTAACATAAATATGTCTCCACATGTGCCTGCCTCTCTGAGTGTATCATTCTCCTAAGATCAAGTCCAGTCCTAGGGGTTTGTTCAAAAGAACTGATTATGCATGTACAAGTCTAAGCAGCACTTAAAGCTTATATGATTTGAGTGAAATAAAGTAACACCCTCTTACTAGTGGGAGACATATTCCAAAATGCCTGTTGACATTTGGAAGCATGGGATTTTTTGAACCTTATGTATATATACTGTGTTTTGCATAAATGCATAGCACACCTATAATAAAATTCAGAACAAAAAATAGTTGCTGTAAATGATTAATACTTGAAGCTAATTAAATAGAATGATAATATACAGTAAAATTAAATGTATTTAAAATTAAGAATTGTTTATTTCTGGAACATTCCATTTATAGTTTTAGAACAAAGTTCATTGTATGTCAAAGAATAATGGTGAATTTGTATGTGTGCATGAATGAAAAGAGACTTTCAATTTTATGAGAAAATTAGGAAGTAGGAAGAAAAGAACAGTAGATTAACTGATGGTGAAACTCTATTTGTGAACAAAAAAGGTAATGTGTAATTTAATGTAATTTAAATTGCTCTCTATACACACACACACACATATATATATACATATGTATATATACATATGCATATACATCATATACACATACACATACATATACACATATACACACATATACACATGCACATACATCATATACACATACATTATATGCATATATACATACACCACACACATACATGTACATGTACACGTATATGTACTCATATATAATATATATAGTGAACAGTTATATATTTAGGCATATGGTACATACTTTTCTCATTTTGATTTTAGTGGAAATATATACAGTAATAAATGCTTGCTCTGATACTTCACCCAACTAAAGTACATAATATATAATAAAATATGTTACTATTAAATGAGTTATATAGGATAATTAGAAAATACTGGCACTTAAATTAACTAGCTGTGTTTTACCTAATTATGTTTTAGATTGATATTATTAATTCAATTTTCTTTTATTCCTTTATTTTATTTTTCTTTCTTCCTTATATCTCTGAGCAGTGCTTTTAACTATAAATGAAGACCAATAATGATACAATATCTCTGAAAATATTTCATTTTCTCCATTATATTAACTTTTTAACTTTATATACTACATACAAAATATCTGATAGGAGTGTTTTTGTTTCCTTACAGGATTCTGTCAACAGTTTCAGAATGTGCTAGCATATGAGCAGAAAATGATGTCATCATTACATACTCTTAGCCAATTGAGAGTTCAAAATATGCTCTAAATATTCAAATGTTAAGTATGTATTTGTACAGTAAAAATGGATACATTAGTTTTACCAATTGAATCAGTACTATGTCCTATGGCATGCATTTGTATTATTATTAGTATTATTATTATTACTATTATTCCAGCTATTTCAGGTTTTATCATTTCTTTCTCACATCCTTCCTTTTTCTCACTTTCATTCTATATTATAAGATCTTTGTACACATTTATTTTATCCTAAATCATATGACTCATATATACATAACTCTGTGAAAGTACTATTTATTAGCTAGATGTATTTGTTGTCTCAGAAGCTTACTGCTGATTAATTTCACCCTTGCTAGTTCTTTCAGAGCTCTGGCGGGCTGGTTCAACTCAGCTGTTGTGTTGCAAACTCCTCCCCAAACTGGCTGATTGAAATTGGCTTAACTTCCCTCTGCTTGACGGCAAACTAACTGCAATTTCCTCTCATCTTCTGTCTCTTTCTTAGTCTCTAGCTTCAACTGCCTCTGCTGACCCACACTGAAGTGCATGCACTCATCAAGAAACTCAGCTCCACTCACTCAACTTGCTGACTCAACTCCACTGCACTAAACACAACTGACTGAATAGAACTAACTGTACTCAACTCACGCCACTGTCCTCCAATTAAAGGTCTATTCAAATATGGCTGATTCTTTCTTTTTTCTTTCTTTTTTTCTTTTTTTCTTTCTTTTTTTCTTTCTTTCTTTCTTTCTTTCTTTTTTTTTTTATTAACTTGAGTATTTCTTATTTACATTTCGAATGTTATTCCCTTTCCCGGTTTCCAGGCCAACATCTTCCTAGCCCCTCCCCCTCCCCTTCTATATGTGTGTTCCCCTCCCCATCCTCCCCCCATTACCGCCCTCCCTCCAACAATCTCGTTCACTGGGGGTTCAGTCTTGGTAGGACCAAGGGCTTCCCCTCCCACTGGTGCTCTTACTAGGATATTCATTGCTACCTATGAGATTGGAGCCCAGGGTCAGTCCATGTATAGTCTTTGGATAGTGGCTTAGTCCCTGGAAGCTCTGGTTGCTTGGCATTGTTCATATGGGGTCTCGAGCCCCTTCAAGCTCTTCCAGTTCTTTCTCTGATTCCTTCAACGAGGGTCCCGTTCTCAGTTCAGTGGTTTGCTGCTGGCATTCGCCTATGTATTTGCTGTATTCTGGCTGAGTCTCTCAGGAGATTCTTTCTACAACCTAACCTTACCCACATTATTTGGGACTAAAGACATTTCATTCCAGTGGAACCACATGGAACTAAAAGGTCTTTGAATATGATCCCTTACCATTAAAGTTATGTTGCTGGATTAAAATTCCTCTACATGACTCATGAATGGTGAGATATGATGAAAACTACCAGAAAATATCAAGGTTTGATATTCAGTTACTTTTGAAAAGACAACTTAGCTAATATGCTCATTAAACGTAGCTTATTTGGATACATCTGATTTTATAGCTATAATTTTGTGGGCCGTCTAGCCTTCTATATGTTTGAGTAATGAAAGCATTAGAAGGGCTTCAATTTCTGTTTAGTGAAATTGTATTATTATTTATTTAATTATCTTTAAACATAAATATCCCTTTTCATTTTCTACAATGAAGAGATGAGTTGAGAGCCTCACACAATCTTTACAAATGATTTACAAAGATTTGGCTTGAGCCAAGTCCAGAGAGTGTCTACCTATCTCTAAGCCTAGACCTTGAGGCTTCTGCCTCTGTACAATGTAATTTTTCTGAAAAGCTGGACTTTGGAGGCTTCAGCTCCCAGCTTAATGTTTCAGACTTATTGCTGAATAAGTCTCTAACTCTATCTGAACTCTGGCTCGTGGGTTAAACTCATCTGTCTCCTTTCCAAGATGACTGGATTCTCTCAGCTTCTCACTGGACTGCTCTGCTTGGAAGGACTGCCTGTGACCTCTACAAACAGAACCAACTGCTCTACCCAAAAACTGAGGCGAGCACAACTTCATTCAACTGAACTTCTCTGAAACAAACTGAACTCAATCCCCTCTCGATGTGTCACTCTCTTTAAGTAGTCTTACTTGCTGTCTGTTCTGGTGAGAGTTGGGCATGTCCTATATTTGACGAATGTTGTCAAATGTTTTATCAACTAGATGTCTTTTTATTAAAGGTATGTACTGTCTGTCTTTATTCCAGCCAGATGGATTAAAAGAATGTACTAAAAGTGTGTCTATATTCCAGCCAGAGGGATTAACGGTGTATTTTCAAACCAGACTATATCTTTGGATGTGATCCCTTACCAGAGCAGCCAAGCTGATAGATTAAACATCTTCTATAATAATCTATCTATCATGGATCATATTAGCTACATAATGAGATTTTTATTGAATTATTAAATGAAAATAATATTTAAAAGCCTTCCTTTCTCTCTTTCTGAGGCTTATGGCCGTAAATCAATGATTACTCTTAATATCATCTCAATGATATCACAGTATTTTATATGTGCTTATGGCATTTGTCACTAATATACAATTTTCAAACTTTTGTGTTTAGGGCATATTTGTTTCTAAGTCTTATTATTTAATACATTCCATTCTCAGTTCTTGAAAACATTTATGATATGTACAATTTAAAAATATTATGCCTCATTTTCTCTAGATTTTTCCTTTTCCTTATTTTATTAGAAGTAGATTGTTTAAATTATTTCAAATGAGGGCTTTCACTTTGAACAAAGCTGGTATGACCATTCAAATATATGCATGATATTGCTTGTAGATGTGTTTAACTTGTTCCAGGATAAGTACACATAATGCAGCTGCCTTATATACTTATGTAAATAATGGGATGCATTTTTTCTGGAGTCCATACCATAGAATTTTAAGATGCAAATTCAGATCAATAAAATTGATCTTATTTTCTTAAATGTTGCATTTTCACTTTTACTCATAGTTACTTTCTCTGCTCTCCTATCTATGTGAAAATCTGCAGCATTTTCACTTACAGGTTTCACAGATATTACCTTCTTGAACATCCTTAGGGTTGACAATTTCATACACATTCAATACCTTTACATTTCCATGTTATGGAAATAAACCACAGTGTGCATTTTAATTCAAATATAAATACAAATAATTATTATTAACATGCAAAATTGAGGTCCAATTGCATAAATTATTCTTTTATCCATTTAGTTCTTAACACTCATATCAGAAGGCCAATACTGATACTACCAGAGATTGGAGCAATAGAATATAATCACTTCTAACACAGATTTAGCTTATCGAGGAAGTCAGAAAACATAAAAAGAGCATTAAAATGCCTATGAAAAGTTATAACAAAAATTAATATGTTTTGAATAATAAATGTCAATCCATGTACTCTTTAAAACGAGATAAAAACCATTGGCAGTACTTTTATGACAAATTGTTTATAAAGGGAAAATAAGAAAGTTTTATTATGAAAGAAGTCAAATGAATAAAATTGTTATGGGTTGCCTTCTATAGTAATCCTACAACTTCAGTAATCACTAGCATGTCGAAGGAAGTATTATCTATGTCTTACCTATCATTGATACTGTATCTTTCTACATGTTGAATTTTAAACCTATTTATGTAACTTTAAATTTTTCCTAATAACATTTTGGTGTCTAATGATGTACCTCTGGCAAACACTTAAAAATATTTAATATAATAAAATATAAAATTATAGTTAATATTTTCACATTATTTATAAACTTTTATTTTAATTGTGTCCATACATATGAATACAAATTCATAGTGGTTATACATAGTATAATTGGAAATGTACACACATACACTTAGTGTTTATAAATTTCTTCTTTATCTTTCTTGAAATTGGTTTAGGCAGCAAATACATTGTCCAATAAAAATTGGGAATCTGGTATCTAAATATTTTTGCAAATTCTCTTAGAGCCACTTTAATTCACAAGTAAAATTCCTTCAGAGGGTAAATGTTTTGGGTTGTTGTTGTTTTTGTGATATCAGCAGTTATGGAAAATAATAATTACAGACCCTTTTCGTGATTGATTTATTAAAATGGATTTAATAAATCTTAAAGAGGGGATTCATTCATATATCATTCATAATCATAATATTTTGAAAAGATTATTGTCAACACTCAAATTAATAGTATATATTAGCTTAGCTCTGACAGAATTATTATTAATTTTGGATTACAATTTATACCATTTATATTCTATTTCAATAGCTGCTCCAAAACTGTCTTATGTGGAGGCTTATTATAAGATATGGTTGATATAGAATACTCAAAGGAGGTAATGTTTTATACCCCATCAATAGTCATTTTTCATTTCTTCAAATTGGTATGCTATTAAAATATATATTAAATATTTGTCACTAACATATAAGGAAAACAAATTCTAATACCTCTGAATTCTTTACAAATCATAAATCTAAAAGTGAATTTATACTTTGAAAGCTGTCATGTCTTATAAAAACTTTTTCGAAATAAGCTGCACAAAAATCTAAGTTTTATGAAGATCATTCTAATTGGACTTTCTTTCTTCTAAATAGTCATTTCATTAACATTTGAACTAGCACTAGTTCTATATTTTTGAGGTGCTAAACAAAAGTGTAAAATAAAAATGTAGTACTTATGATGATACAAGTTTTAATCCAATATATGATAAAGTAATAGGCATGCTTCTTCTAATATATAGACAGAAATCACAGGAGTGCACAGATCTATAACTGATCATATAGCAATGTCTGAAAATGGATAAGAAATGGGAATAAACTAACCTCTAACCAAGATCTGGGAACATCAAGGAGTTACAAGATGAAGTAATATGAAGAAACTATATTGTATAAAATTAGCAAAACTTAAATAAAAAAATAAAAAGATGTACCAACACTTTGTTAGAATATCTAACTGTTTTGGTGTATTTTACTTGTTTTGGATTTACATATTTAGATATAACTGAACCAATTAAGATCTTATTCTCTTCAAACAAAGGTCAATGAATACAAATCATATGGCCCTAAATAGATTCCTCAATATCACTGAGTCCAATAAAGAAATTTATCATGGGACTAAAAGCAGAGAGAGAATGAAAGAGCTTGGCTGAAAAATGTTCAGATTCCCAAGGATTATATTCAATAATACATACTTTTGTGGATGATCAAATTCTACAGAATCTTAATATCAGCATATTAAGATTACCTTGGAACATAATCATCACTCCAGCCCCAAAATCAGGTAGACTGACTTCATATTTTTACCTCAACAAACTCTCCTCTAAATCCAATCCCTCAGCCTCATTGCCAGATTTGTAATAGACTACCTGCTACAACCTTTCTGCTGTCTCTTAATCCATGTCCCTTAATCATACATATTTTCTCCTCCCACCATGCTTCTATGGACTCGTGTCTTTATCTCAGGACCCAACTCCATCAGGCTCACCCAGAAAACCCACTGGCTAAGCTTGCCAGAGAAGCAAATAGGTCAGCCAGGTAGGGTAATCAAGCTTCAGACCTTCACTCTCCCCAATCTCCTCCATTCCAATTTGCTATTCTCATTGCCAGCTCTGTAGCCAACTGCCTTCTGTGGGCTGTCCTCACTCTTCCCCTATTTCCACAGGTCTACCCAGATCCTGAAGTAATCCCTTTGTGAGCTCCCTGAGCTTATGCCCTCTGAACTCACTAAACCTAGGCCAATCTTGCCATCCCAAAGTGTCAGTTCCCAACACCTATAAGTACATCATACTTAGGCATACAGCAACTACACTCCCCAAAGGACTCCATGGGACAACAGATACAAAGTTAAAACAAACAAACAAACCCAAAGCCAAAACAAAATAGAAACCAATGAAGCAACTTACAAAGACATGAGCAGATACCTAGAATTAAAAATATCTAAATCCACATGCCTAAACAAGAGAAAAGTAAAAATGAAAGCAACAAACAAATAAACAAAAACAGGATAATATATATCCACTAGAGCCCAGCAACAATTACAGTAGGCCCTGAAAAATGTGGCACAGCTGAAGTATAAGACAAGGACATTACAACTGCCTTTATGAAAATAATAGAGATTTTAAAAGAGGGAATCAATAAATCTTTTTTTTAAAAAATCAATGAAAAGAAACAATGTAAGAAAAAATTGTTCAAGACCTGAAAATGAAAATAGAATCAATAAAGAAAATCCAAACGGAAGGAAATCTGAAAAAAATAAATTAAAAACTTGTCTTAAGGTTTTCATTGCAGTAAATTGCCACCATGACCAAAGCAACTCTTACAAAGAACAATATTTAATTGGGCCTAGCATCCAGGTTCAGAGGTTCAGTCCATTATAATCATAGCAGGAAGGTTGGCAGTGTTCAGTCAGACAGACATGGCATGAAGAAGCTGTGAGTTCTATAACTTGTTCCAAAGGCAAACAGAAGACTGGCTTCTAGATAGCTAGGACAAGGGACTTAAAGCCCATATTCACAGTGACATACTTCCTCCAAAAAGCCCGCACCTCCTAATAGTATCATTCCCTAGGCCAAACATACTCAAACTACCACAAAACTCAGAGAAGCCCCAAAGGCAAGTATCACAAACAGAATACAAGGGATTGTAGACACATCCTCAAGCAATGAAGAAATGATAGAAAATATAGATATCAGTAAAAGAAAATGTTAATATTCCCTTACAATGGGGGTTGAGCCTTGGCAGGACCAAGGGCTTCTCCTCCCATTGGTGCCCAACAAGGCCATCCTCTACTACATATGCAGATGGAGCCATGAGTCTGCCCATGTGCACTTTGGATGGTAGTTTAGTCCTTGGGAGATCTGGTTGGTTGGTATTGTTGTTCTTAAGGGGTTGTTAACCCCTTCAGCTCCTTCAATCCATTCTCTAACTCTTCCAATGGGGATCCCATTCTCAGTCCAATGCTTGGCTGTGAGTATCTATATCTGTATGTATCATACTTTAGCAGTGCCTCTCAGGAGACAGCTATGTCAGGTTCCCGTGAGCTTGCACTTCTTGGGATCAGCAATATTGTCTGGGTTTGGCATGTATATGGGCTGGATTTGTAGGTTGGAAACTTTCTGGATGGCCTTTCCTTCAGTCTCTGCTCCAAACTTTGTTTCCATATTTCCTCCTATGAACAATTTTGTTCCCACTTCTAAGAAGAAATGAAGCATCCACACTTTGGTTGTTATTATTGAGCTTCATGTGGTCTGTGGATTTCCAGAAATTAGAAACAGATTAAATGTTTATCTACAGAATAAAGAAAGAAAATGTGGCAAATTTACATAATCAGGCATGACTTGGTTGTTCAAAATATGAATCATGAAATTCACAAATAAACTTATGAAACAAACAAACCAAAAAAAAATTCTGAATGATGTAGCCTAGATCCTGAAAGATAAGCATGGTATGTATTCACTTATGTGGGATATTATCTGTTAAATCAACTACAAGCAAACTTAAACATAGAAACTTAGAGGACCAAAGTAGAGGAGAGGAGACTCAAAGATTTCAAAGAGTGACCTGAAGAAGAACAAGAGGATAAAATTGCCATGGGAAGAAGACAGGGCCCGTGGAGGAAATATGGGGGCAACAGATGAGGTTAAAGCTCAATTGAGGATTAGTATGGAACCTAATACAGTAGAATCTTCCTATAATATATACTTATAAAGACTATTTTATTTAAACATTCAAAATAGGGAATATAAAGGCTACACAGGTCATCTCTTGTTACTAAACAAATATTTTTATACTGAAAATGGATTACTTTAATTGAGTTATGACCTAAAGGTCCCCATTGTATAGTATATAATTTATTCTATTGAAAAGGCTATAAATTCCTCTCCACATATTGACAGCAAACAAAGTTCTGTTGTTGAAAACAGCATGTATACACAGCTCATTGATCATGGAGAAGTTAAGCTAGTGCCTACACACAGACTACACACAGTATGGGTAAGTAATGTTGTAAGGAAGGTATTATGCATGCTACCAGATAATAAATGTAAAAAACACAGCCCCAAATCTTTTGACCTACAGTCCTATTCTTCCTAAAAGACACACTAACAATACACAAAATTTATGGAATTAAGCAACCAAGATTTGGGCAATAACAACTCCAGGAGACGGAGCCCAAATCTGATGCTAATAGTTAAAGACCTAACTCAAGACTAAATAACCTAATAACCCAAGAGAAAACCAAATTCTATTGTTATAATTAAGAGTATATAGCCAGAAAATGAGTCCTTATCACACTCTGACTTACTAATAGATTATTACCTTGCTCAGGCATCATCAGAGAAGCTTGCTTCTTAAACAAAAAATAAAGTGACAGAGACTCACATCTCACATTTATAAACAATGATAGATTTGGAATATTCATTCATAATTAAGATATATCTATAAAATTCTGACACTTAAAAATAAGATAAGAGATTAGTACAGAGAAAAAAGAGAGAGAATATTAAGGGAGCCAAATAAACAAACTTTCTATCTACAACAGAATCAGCATGTATTTGAACTCAGAAATTCCAAGGGAGCATATGTGGTTTATACCAGAGAGGGTTCTAGATTTGAAAGAATAGTAGAAAC
The DNA here is from genome assembly GCF_011064425.1 of Rattus rattus. Lineage (NCBI taxonomy): Eukaryota > Metazoa > Chordata > Mammalia > Rodentia > Muridae > Rattus > Rattus rattus. Next base: position 36,159,544 of record NC_046166.1, read on the forward strand.
ACATTTCTTCTTCTAAGCCAGAGACAATCCCCAATTGATATTCACTTGCCAATTAAAATTTAGTTTTCCTCAAGGGTGTCTCATAAGAGAAAAAAGCCCCTCTGGAGGATAGGCTGTATCACCTGAAGTAGATAGCCTTTCCAAAATGAACTCAAAAATTCATTATAATCGTTGGGAGATTTCTGTCTCATAATGTCATAAGGATTTTTTTTAAAGAAATAGTCATTTTAAATTTGAATTAAATTTATTTAATTTCATAGGTAGAATGAATATATATATTCATATATATTCATACATACATATTCATATATATATTCACATATATATTCACATATATATTCATATATATATATATATATATATTATATTACTTAGTGCATGCTTTTACTTTGGTGTTTTTAATGTTTTCTTGAATGTGCAGACCAGTACGTTTCTGTATAATGGTCTATTTCTTTTGTATTTTCTAGAGTCTCTCTCTTTTTTCCTGGTTTCTTTAATGTTATTCTGATGAGGTTTTGTTTGCTGTTCATGTTATTGTATTTCACTTTATTTTTAATGTATTATGAATTATGAACTTGTTTTCCTCCTCTCCTTCTTTCCTTCCTTCCTTCCTTCCTTCCTTCCTTTCTTTTCTTTTTCCTTTCTTTTAATGAGAAAGAGAAAAGAATGAGTCTGGATGGGAGGGTAAGTATTAGTAAACTTGGCTACTTGAGGTCGCAGTCTACCATGTCCAGATAGATCCTCTAATTTCCTAGTAAAATGGAATACTCCCCTTTCCAACAGGGCCTCCCCTTTTATGAATTTGTCTGGGGAAGGTCATTTAGTCCTTGGCAAAACTACAAGTGCTGCTTCCTCTTGCTGATAAGGACCTGCCAATCAAGAATCTGGAATTCCTAGAATGCTTCTTCACACCGATGAGGGATTCACAGTACATTAAGCTTCCACCAATAATTTTATATTTATCCTAAATATAAAATAAATATATATATTTTATATATATCCTACTCTTTAGAGTTGATATATCAACCATGGTCCACCTGCATAAACTGCACTAACTGTTTCACTGAAGATCACCCAAGAGAGCTTTTTCATTGACTATCATCTAAAAGAACTACAAATCTAAAATCCTATGAGAAGGCCTTCCTTGGAGAACCCTAACTCCAGCACTGGCCCGATAATGCATGTATACAATAGGTAGGAGGGGAGAAATTTAAAAGGGTTGGAGGGAGGATAAACTGTAATCAAAATATATTTTCTGAAAACAAATTATATTTGTAACCAAGAAAAACACTCCCTTTAGTTTGGGATCTGGAGGTTTCTTCTAACTTTTAAGCCTCAGCTTTGGTGTTGTTGGCAACTCAAATTTTACTTCTTTATTCTCTCTCAAAAACAGATGATCAAGATAATTCAGATGATTCAAGATAATTATATACATGGCAGTCTATTTGTTTCTGTGTCAAATAAACAAAAATTGTGAGGTTCTCCACATTTCAAATTTTTTTTAATTATTTTTTCTATTTAAGATTTAGTTTCCCTCCAAAAACCTACTATATACCCTTTCTTTCTCTACTCAAACTTATTGCCTGTAGAGCTATGCCACCCTAGCATAACTATAATTCCTTTCTTCCATGCCTAACAGTCATTTCTTATTGCTTAAATATGCCTGACAGCTATTTAATATTGCTAACATAAAATTTTTTGCCTAATGATACAGAAAATAGCTTGACTCAGAACAATGTCATGCTGACCATATACCCTGTTATTTTCTGGATATTCTGAGGTTGGTTAATATAAGAAATTTCACAAATTCTTGACTTAGGACCAATCAGAATAAAGATCATTTGGAACACTTTTTTAAATTGGATATTTTTTATTTAAATTTTAAATGATATTCTTTTTCCCAATTTTCTGTCCATAAGCCCCCTATCCCATTACCCTATCCTTCTTCTATAAGTGTGTTCCCCCTCCCCAACCACCTCCTCTTCCTGCCTCCCCACCCTGATATTCCCTTACACTGCAGGGTCCAGCCTTGGCAGGACCAAAGGTTTCTCCTCCCATTGGTGCCCAACAAGGCTATCTTCTGCTACGTATACAGCTGGAGCCATAAGTCTGTCCATGTGTACTCAGTGGGTAGTAGTTTAGTCCCTGGGAGCTCTGGATGGTTGGTATTGTCGTTCTTATGGGGTTGCTAGCTACTTTAGCTCCTTGAATCCTTTCTCTAATTCCACCAATGAGGATCTCAGTCTCAGGTCAATGTTTTGCTGCTAGCATTCACCTCTGTATTTGTCACTCTCTGGATGAGTCTGTCAGGAGGCAGCTATATTAGGTTCCTATCAGCATGCACTTTTTGTCTTCATCACTATTGTCTAGTTTTGGTGGCTGTGTACACACACACACACACACACACACACACACACACACACACACCGGCTGGATCCTCACATGGGGTAGGCTCTGAATGGGCTTTCCTTCGGGTTCTGATATAAACTTAGTCTACATATCTCCTCCTTTTAAGAAGGACTGAAGTTTCTGCACTTAGGTCATCCTTCTTCATGAGCTTCATGTGGTCGTGGATTATATCTTGGTTAATTCAAGCTTTGGGGCTAATATCTACTTATCAGTGAATGTATACCAAGCGTGTGTTTTTTGTGATTGGGTTACTTCACTCAAAATGATATTTTCTAGTTCCATACATTTGCCTATGATTTTAATGAAGTCAATATTTTTGTTAGCTGAGTAGTACTCCATTGTGTAGATGTACCATGTTTTCCTCTGTTGAAGGGCACCTCATTTATTTCCAGCTTCTGGCTATTGTAAATAAGGCTGCGATGAACACAGTGGAGCAAGAAGTGTCTTTGGTGTATGTTGGAGCATCTTTTGGGTATATTCCCAGGAGAGGTATAGCTGGGTCCTCAGGAAGTGCAATGTCCAATATTCTAAGGAACCTCCAGAATGATTTCCAGAGTGATGTACCAGTTTGCAATCCCACCAGCAAAGGAGGAGTGTTCCTCTTTCTCCACATCCTAGCCAGCATCTGTTGTCTCCTGAGTTTTTGATCGTAGCCATTGTGACAGGTTCAAGTTGGAATCTCAAGGTTGTTTTGATTTGTATTTCCCTGATGACTAAGGATAGTGAATATTTCTTTAGGTCCTTCTCAGTTATTCTATATTCCTCAGTTGAGAATTCTTTATTTAGCTCTGTACACTATTTTCTTGGGGGTCCAGGATAGTCAAAACTGCCGGCCTCAAGACCTGACACTATTACTGAGACTACAATGTGCTCACAAAATGGAGCCTAATATGACTGCTCTCCAAAAGACCCAACAAGGAGCTGAAACAGTCAGATGCAGATATTTACACCCAACCAATGTACAGAAGCTGCTGACCCCTCTGGTTGAATTAGGGAAAAATTGGAAGGAGCTGAAAAGTAGAGTAACCCTGCAGGAGGATCATACTTCCACTTTCAAGTGGTGGCTTTGTTTAAACTGAATTTCTTCCAAAGAGTAGAAAGGCTGATTTCTTTTTTTTTTTCTCCATCTTTAACTTGGGTATTTCTTATTTACATTTCAATTGTTATTCCCTTTCCCAGTTTCCATGCCAACATCCCCCTAACCCCTCCTTCTTCCCTTCTATATGGGTGCTCCCCTCCCCTTCCTCCACCCCATTACCACCCTCCCCCTACAATTCAGTTCACTGGGGGTCCAGGATTGGCAGGACCAAGGGCTTCCCCTTCCACTGGTGCCCCTACTAGGCTATTCATTGCTACCTATGAGGTTGGAGCCCAGGGTCAGTCCATGTATAGTCTTTAGGTAGTGGCTTAGTCCCTGGAAGTTCTGGTTGATTGGCATTGTTTTTTATGTGGGGTCTCAAGCCCCTTCAGCTCTTTCAGTCCTTTCTCTGATTCCTACAATGGGGGTCCCATTCTCAGTTCAGTGGTTTTTTGCTGGCATTCGCCTATGTATTTGCCGTATTCTGGCTGTGTCTCTCAGGAGAGAACTACATCCGGTTCCTGTCAGCCTGCATTTCTTTTTTTTTTTTTTTTTTTTTTTAATTTTTTTTATTATTATTAATTTGAGTATTTTTATATACATTTTAATGTTATTCCCTTTCCGGTTTCGGGCAAACATCCCTCCCCCTCCCCTTCCTTATGGGTGTTCCCCTCCCAACCCTCCCCTTGCTGCCCTCTCCCCAACAGTCTAGTTCACTAGGGGTTCAGTCTTAGCAGGACCCAGGGCTTCCCCTTCCACTGGTGCTCTTACTAGGATATTCATTTGCAACTTCTGAGGTCAGAGTCCAGGGTCAGTCCACCTGCATTTCTTAGCTTCATTCATTTTATCTAGTTTGGTGGCTGTATATGTATGGGCCACATGTGGGGCAGGTTCTGAATGGCCGTTCCTTCAGTCTCTGTTCTAAACTTTGCCTCCCTGTCCCCTCCTATGAGTATTCTTGTTCCCCTTTTAAAGAAGGAGTAAAGCATCCTCATTTTGGTCATCCTATTTGAGTTTCATGTGTACACCATTTTTAATATGGTTATTTCACTCTCTGGAGTCTACTTTCTTGATTTCTTTGTATATATTGCATATTAGGCCTCCATTAGATATAGGATCTTTCCTTAATTTGTTGGTTGCCATTTGTCCTAAGGTCAGTGTCCTTTGCAGTATATAAGCTTTGCAGTTTTATGAGATCCCATTTGTTGATTCTTGATCTTAGGGCATAAGCCATTGGTGTTTTGTTCAGGAAATTTTCCCAAGTGCCCATGTTTTCCAGGCTCTTCCCCAACTTTTCTTCTAATACTTTGAATATATCTGGTTTTCTGTGGAAGTCCTTGATCAACTTGGATTTGACCTTTGTACAAGGTAATAAGAATGGATCGATTTGCATTCTTCTACATGATGACCTCCAGTTGAATTAGCACCATTTGTTGAAAATGCTGTATTTTTCCACTGGATGGTTTTAGTTCCTTTGTCAAAGATCAAGTGACCACAGGTGTGTGTGTTCATTTCTGGGTCTTCAGTTCTATTCCATTGATCTACCTGTGCATCTCTGTAGCAATACTGTACAGTTTTTATCACTATTGCTCTATAATACATCTTGAGGTCAGGGATGATGATTCCTCTAGAAGTTCTTTTAGTTTTGAAAATAGTTTTAGCTATCCCGTGTTTTTTGTTATCTAGGCATAATACCTTGAGTCAGGACCAACTACCCTGCCACGGTTGAATATGGACTCATTATCAGCTGCTTTGTTGTTATTGTTGTTGTTGTTGCTTTTGTTGTTGTTGTTGTTGTTTTATATGTGGGCCTGAGAAATGTTTGAGGTTCACCCTTCCCTCCCAAGTCTAGGATATAAGCACAATCAATCAGTTGAGTTTAAAATAAGCCCTGTTTAACTGAGACCAGAGTCTGTTTGGTTTGTGTGATAATTTCTGAATCCCAACATGGCCCAACATTGTATTGAGCCAGTAGTATTTATGTATTTATGAACATATATGCATATTTATATAAAACTCTTTAATTTTTTAAAAATGTATGTTATACTAAATGTCTTGAAACTTCAAATATGTAATATTGACATTTGACTTATTATTTGCTAAATAAGTATTTATTAATGGTGAGTGTGTGGAAACCATGTTACTTTTTACTAATAACATTAAAGGATTAATTATATATATATATATATATATATACTATATTTAGATTTCTTATATTCACAAATATTGCCTCCAACATAGTATAAAAAACATGGGTCATAGAAATCACATATCTTAGTACACAGAAGACTAGAGGATCATGAATTTCAAGTGATCCTGAAATAGAGAGATCTTGTCAAAAAAAAAGAGAAAACAAAACAGGAAAAATAGGGGTGTGTAGAGATTTTGGATATAAGTATATTTCAGGGTAGGGATATAACTTAATATTTGAGTACTGATATAGCATGAAAACAATTCCTTTGTTCTATCTGACTTATCTGTACAATACTATACTAGGAAATTGCATATATATTTATGGGTGTACATACAAAATTATTTTAGTATTAACTATATCTCCCTAACTACATTTGCATTCTGATTACACACCTTAAAAAATCAAATAGATGTTGATATTTTAGAAATAGAAGTGTCTGTATACATTTTAAATAATCCTGAACTTCTGTGAAGTTATATTCTCCTACTGTAATTATAGTTTTGTAAAAAATACATAATATATTTTTGTTATAGCCCTTGCTCTCCTCAGCTCATTCCAGATCCTTCTCACCTCTATACTCATCAAAAAGTTGAAAATTATTCATGAGTGGTTAGCCATTCATGGAAGAAAAAATGAAATAGATTTTGAAGGGACGGAAGGTAAAGAGAATGTAGGATGAGATATGGGAGGGAGAAAGCATAATCAGAATATAATGTACAAGTTTCAATAAAGGGTCAACTGAAATGGTATAACAAATAGACAAAAATATCAAAATAAGCAAAAAGAAAACAAAAAACTTGAAATGTTGTTGATATATCCTGCAACACTCTATGGGAGGAAAAAAACATATTTTCATACTCCTTTACAAATAGCTCCTTCTTACCAATGGGACTTTCTGCCAACATTCCTTTCCAGGTGTTTGGATTTTGTCTGCTCTAAACTTGTGAAGAACTTGTGCATACTGTGTGCATATGCGTTCTGTCTTTGTCTGTTCCTATTTTGTATTAGCCCTGCAATATCTAGAAGATGTTGCTTGCTTGGAGTTATCTGCCACTTCTGTTTCTTTCAATTTTCTGCCTCCTCTTCCATATACAACCTTGAACACTGCAAAGAGTGCTCACAAAAAGATATTCCCAATAAGAGTGAATGCTCAGTTCTTTATTTCTTTGTACATAGTCCACTTGAAGGTCTCTGTTAATTCCCAACTACTGCAAAGAGAAACTTCCCTGCTGAGTGTTGAAAAACACTTTTAGGAATCATTTTATTGCTATATTTGTTTAACAGAATAATAGCAATGACTTCTCATAAGTTTTTGGCCACTTTAGAAGTGTCATGTCATGAATGGCCTTTGTCTCTTAGAACTATCTGCAGAGTTTACTAAGATTTCTGTGCTGATTTAGACAAGAATCAGTTTATACCTTACTTCAGAAATGCTTAAGGTAAAACCAAGTCAGCCATTCTAGATGAAATAGCACATTGTGAGCTCAATTCTCATATCAACAGAGCAGTAAATTTAAAGCCACTTTTCAGGGTGATTTTGGCTGATCTGCCTAAAGTCTCTCCCAAGGCTGATCTCTACTACAAATTTATGGCCTTCAGTGCAAATGTTTTCTTTGTTAGAATGTTATGCTCTCACAGGAGGACATTAACCCTCCTAAATGCAGTTTGCCACCAGTAGAGGCTTAAAATAGTTCTAAATATGATGTCTATAGCAAAGAGTATATAATTTGTATTTAACTTTTCTGAAGAAATATCAGGACAATCTTGAAGAAATTATATCAAAAGGATATTGATTAAAGTTTTATAAAATTTCTAAACTTTTGGACACTATATCATACATCATGTGACTTTTTCTATAAACATATATCTGTGCACCATGATAACAGTAAAAGCTGTTATACAGTGATAAAATAATATGAGGTAATCAAGAGGTTGCAGTTTGATATGACACAGCACTGGCCTGAAATATAAGATATATTTGTAAGCATCATTCTTATTTTCTCAGAGGACAGGATGAGTCATACTCAAGTTTTATGAATACAACACTTGGGCTAAGCCCAGAGCATTTCTATGTAATTATCCCTAGGCCTATGTCCTGAAGTGTCTAGCCTCTATGCAATCTAATATTTCATAATCCTAGACCTTGAAGGACTCAGCTTCCAACCTCCTTCTGCTAACCTAGGTCTATAATTTTTCAGCCTCTGAGACTTAGGTCACCAGATATAAATTTAACTTTCATTCACCAGAAGTAATTGTAATCTTGGACACTTACTGCTGTACAGTTTTACCCCTTCTATCTCTTTGTGAACTCTGGCTGGCTGGTTCAACTCAACTCTTTTGGCTCAAACTCCTCCCCAAGCTTTCTGATTCATTCTGCTTCTCACTGAATCACTCTGCTTGGCACCAGACTAACCGTGTCAACTTGTTTTAATCTTCTGGTTTCTTCTCATTCTCTGGCTTCAACTACCTTTGCTGACATGCACTCAACTGCATTGAAATTAACTCCACTAAATTGAACTGACTCCCAAATGACTTGACTCCCAAGTTACTCTCTCCCCCTGCACTTCTCTTTAATAGCTTCTCCTGAGAGTTGGCTACATTCTATCTCTCATTTGTTACCTTGACCCTCAATTAGATGCCACTGTTTGGGATTAAAGCTGTTCATTAAAGGCATGTCTGCATTCAAGTCAGATTACATAGACCTGAAAGGTCTGTAGGTGTGTCCCTTTGAGAGAGCAGCCATGTTGCTAGATTCAAATTCCTCTACACAGTTCAACAGGTTCAATGTAGTGTAATTATGTGAAAACTGTTCATCTCCCTGAGGTCAAAAATGATGTTAAAATGCTCACCTTTGACATTTGGAGAGCCCTTCTGTTTTGGGGGAAATCCATGCATTTCAATAGCTCTTCAATAGTTCTTCGAGTTGAGACCAGGTTTATTATAGAATTACTATATTAACATTTATGTTTTCAGGAATGAAATGTCTGTTTCTTAATTTTTCAAATTTATGAATTTATTATGTAAACAGAAGACTGTTAAAGAAGGATATAGTGAAAACTAGGTTAAAATCACTTATGCAGTCTTAGGAATACTTCATAACTTTTCTTCCTATGGTAGCACTTATGGAAAACACAGCATAGTCTTAAAATGCATTTTGAATATGTGAGTATCAATCTCTATTACTCAGTAAACTAGATATATAAACTTTAGAAGGATTAATATGACTTGTTTACTTGTTTCTGACATTTGAGTTTTTGCTTTCAAATTTGAAATTCAGATAAAATATGCTTATTAGAAAATAATTTCAAAAGCAACTGAAAAGTGGTTGGTATCAGATAAGTGTGGTAAATATTGCATACGATAACTCAGTTATTAGTTTGGTCATTCATTATTTCAAAGTAGTATAAATCTCTGGGTGGGACACTGTGAGGAGCCCCTGGAGCGCTGGCAGAAAAACTGACAGGAGGACCGGAGTACAACAAGATGATGCCGACAGGTCACTAAGAAGAAAGCCTGTTACTACTACAATGGGGATTGTGGAAACTCCTATTATGGACAAGGGTATCCAATGAAACCTCACCGAATCTGCATGGTTCACAGTTTGCTGTTCAACTATGGTCTCTTCTGTAAAATGGAAAACTATCATCCTCACAAAGCCAATGTTGAGGAGATGACCAAGTACCACAGCGATGACTACATTAAATCCTTGCGTTCTATTCACCCAGATAATATGTCTGAAGACAGCAAGCAGAAACAGAGATTCAACATTGATGAGGACTGTCGAGTACTTGATGCCTTGTTTGAGGTCTATCAGTTGTCCACAGGTGGCTCTGTCACAAGTGCTATGAAACTTAATGGGCAGCATATGATGGACAGTGCTGTGATCTGGGCTGTGACCTGTACTATGCAAAGAAGTCTGAAGCATCTGGATTTTGCTATGTCAATGATACTTACCATCTTGGCCATTAAAAGTGCCATATATTGAAATTTATTTCTACCATGGAGATGGCAAGGAAGAGGGCTTTCTGTACTGGGTCATAACTGTGTCCTTCCAGAAATGTGGAGAGTACTTCACAGGTACTGGGGACCCACAGGATACTGGGGCAGTCAAAACAAGTACTACCCCTTTACCCACTGCGAGATTGATGATGAGTCCTATGAAGCCATCTTCAATCCAGTCATGTTCAAAATAAGGAAGATGTTCCAGCGCCTAGTGCAGCAGTCTTACAGTGTGGCTCTCCCTGTCTGGGGACCAGTTAGGTTGCTTCAATCTGACCATCAAAGGGCAGCCAAGTGTGTGGAGTTTGTGAAGAGTTTCAACTTGCCTATGCTAATGTTGTGAGGAGGTGACTACACCATCTGTAATGTAGCTCATTGATGTACTTACACAACAGCTGTGGCCCTGGAAACAGAGATCTCTAATGAGATTCCTAATGATTACTTTGAATACTTTGGACGAGGTTTGAAGCTTCACATCAGCCCTTCCAATATGACTAACCAGAGCACTAATGAATACCTCGAAAAGATCAAGTGGCGGCTCTCTGAGAACTTGAGAATGCTGCTCCATGCCACGAGGGTCCAAATGCAGGTCACACCTTAGTATGCCATCCCAGAAGAGAGCCGTGATGAGGATGAGGAAGACCCTGGCATACAAATCTCCCATCTGCTCCTCTCACAAACACATTGCCTGTGAGGAAGAAGAATTCTCTGATTCGGATGAGGAGGGAGAAGGTGGTTGTAAGAATTCTTGTAACTTCAAGAAAACCAAGAGTCAAAGCAGAGGATGAGAAAGAGAAAGATCCTGAAGAGAAAAAGGAAGTCACAAAAGAGAAGACCAAGGAGGAGAAGCCAGAAGCCAAAGGGGTCAAAGAAGAAGTCAAGTTGGTCTGAGCAAGGTCTGCAGCTCCATCTTCTCCTCAAGTCTCTCACTTTCCCTCAATTTCTCAGGTTTTATATTTTCTATTCCTCTGTGTATTTACATAAAATATACTAAATATAATGTTCCCAGGGACTAGATAGGAACCAGGGTCAGGGGGGCCCAGAGCAGTCCTGCCCCAGGTCTTTGTTTTGAACTAGTTTAGGGTCTGAATAGAAAGAAAACAACCAGAAGACAAAATCCTGAACTGCTAAGTGTTAGAGCTCCGAGGGACTAAACCACTAACCAAAGAGTAAACATGGAGGGACTCATGGCTCTAGCCACATATGTAGCAGAGGATGGCCTTGTTGGCACCAGTAAGAGGAGAGGCCCCTGGTCCTGAGAAGGCTCGATGCCTCAGTGAAGGGAATGCCAGGACAAGGAGATGGGAGTGAGTATGTGGGTGAGGGAGCACCTTCTTAGAAGCAGGGACAGACAATGGGATAAGCGCTTTCCAGAGTGGAAACCAGGAAAGAGGATAACATTTGTAATGTAAATAAATAAAATATCCAATAAAATAAAAAAGTAATGTTAAATTAGACAACAATAATTTTACCTTGGCAGGCACTAACCCAGGAGTGTTCTCAAGTGCAAAAGAGATTAAATTTAAAGAGAGAGAAGAAAGAAAAAGAAAAAAAAAGAAAGGAAGGAAGGAAGAAAGAGAGAAAGAAAGAAAGAAAGAAAGAAAGAAAGAAAGAAAGAAAGAAAGAAAGAAAGAAAGAAAGAAGGAAAAGAAGAGATGCCCCTATTAAACTTTTTTAGGAGGGGTGACTGGATCTTCTGGGACCCCTTTTCAGGATTGGATAATATCAATCGTGTTTGGATTGGATCTGTTTATGCGTTCTCAGCCATCCTGGGCAGCAGAAAAACTTACATTGCTCTGTCTTCCCCCAATTCTGTAGGTGCAGGTTGTTAGCCTAGGTTCCTTTCTGAGATGTTTTCATTTTGTGAGAAAAATGAAACTCTTTTGTAAAAAAAGCAACACACTTCTATATCCCCCTCAAAAAAAAGTTAGGAATAGTTTCAATCATTTTTTCAAAGCATTAAACTTATAGTTGATATTTAGAGAAAAGAGGTATGCATATATGGTTATCAACATTCATATATTATTATGAGCTACTGGAAATAATGCATAGGTGCTGAAAAAAATTACAGAGAGGGTTCAAGATCTTTCTTTATTCACTATGGCAGAGATTCATAGCAACGTAAGGATAGATGATGGTGGGACTGTTGGTCAAATGGCTGTTAAAGCAGCTCCACTCTGCAGAGAGACATGCTTATTTTGCTGCACATTTGATAAGTAGAAATGAGTATCATAGACATAACCTATTAAACTTTCATAAGAAGGTTCGAAAATGAAAAAAAAGGCAGGTACTACAGGGAGTTCAGGTTGTAAAAGTATGATTGCACACTTCCCATTTTTTTTTGTTTTTCTTCTATCTCATAGATTTGGAGCTGATGAAAGAGGCCAATGGAAACATCCCACATAGATTTTCTAGAATAGCTATTAAGGTAGTCAATGGAACAGACACGTGAGCAATGTCAATAGGACATGACAAGAAATGCTTGGGAAAGAACTCCAACTATCATGTTCTCCCGCATAATTTAAGACATGTCACATGCAAGGCACACAGCTCTCTAGGATGATATCCTGCCAGAAAGATACACAGAAGGCCTACACAGGGTCTGAAGCCTCAGAGTAAATACTTAAAACATCAACATTTTAATAAAAATGTGGCCGTCATTCCAAGAATCTCTAAGACATCAAACAAGTTGAAAAACTTCAAGTTATAAGTGAGAGACAAATGATTTTAAAATTTTCATCACAGAAACAGTAAAAGCTATTACAGCTATGTTTGACACTTGAAAAGTAGAGCAAATATAGTTATTAGTAGATGAGATTGTTTTATAGGTAATGCAAAGGACATAACTATAGAATGTATTTTATGAGAATTATGGTGAATAGTAAATTGAGCAGTAGGGCAGACTAAAATATGGTAAACTTGAAATTGAAGTAATATTGTATCCATGTATATGGAAGAAGACGATAAACAGCAGCAGCAACAGTGTAACAGGGTCTCAAGTGCTTTGGGCATAAGTGATACAGAAAAGCTCATGGACATGAGAAGAGAAAAGAGAACTGAAATAGTATTATTAAATTACAGATGATTGCTACTAAAATAAAAATTATTGTTTTGTTCTTTTTAGTGAAATTTCATATAATCTTAATGTTTTGATCAATTCCATGTTCTGCTCCATCAATTTGGTCTGTTCCATTTTTTCTTTAACCCACCACCACTTTTCCTAACAACTTCAAGTATTCATAATCCCTTTCTTAGGAATAATTTCAGAAGAAGAAGAAGAAGCAAACTGCAGGAACAGAGGACCTTGTAGCAAAACATTATTTGCTCTACCTGAGAGGGCAGATTTAGGCAGAAAGTTCCATGGCTTTAATGACAGGCACAAGACAATCACGGGTCCCCATAATTCTTGGATATAGTAGAGCTAGTGAATTTTCCAACACTAGTTGAGAAGGTATTAGTGGTCAATGGCTGCTGGATAAAGGAACTATAGTTTTGTTTAACATGGAGCTCCTGAGAGGCTACTTAAGATCCAGTAGATTATTCTACACCCATGAATATGCAGACAGCATTAACTGGGCACAGTCTCTAAAGGAAAAAACAAAAGACTGAAGGGCAACAAACAAACAAGCAAAAACTAAGTAAAAATTTAATAATAATCCAAATGCCAAAACAAAGCAAAATGAGACAAAAAGGAAATAGCTAGCCAGACCCTGTCTCACACAGAGAAAGAAGCAGTGCTATACAAATGTGGGGCCCTGAATTGAACTATCAGAACCCATGTACATATGTATGTACCATGTAGGTATGTAGATATCTCATGAGGTAGACTAATGATATGTAATATGTCTTCAGTCCAGATACTCTTACTTTGAGGTAGCAGGATAATCTTTAGAATTCTGGTAGCCATCTTGGATTATGCAGCAACAACAAAAGACTCCACCCAAGAAAGATAGAGGAAAAAGACCAACACCTGAGGTTCGCCTCTGATCTCTATCTCCTTGTGCATTTGTGTTTTGCCATTTTTGTTCTTATTAGACTTTTAATTACTTTTTTTGTTTCTGTCTGTTTGTTTGTTGTCCTTTCAGTCTTTTGTTTTTTGCCTTAAGGTAATGGGTCCACTTAATGCTCCTTAAAGCTGTGTTCACCCATGTATATAAACACACACACACACACACACACACACATACACACACACACATACACACACATATGGGGGATATTTCATAATATAGAAAGAAAACACTACCTATAAATACAGGTAAATATAATATTTTCATTATTATGATTAGGTTTTTAATTATTTCTAGTTTGGAAGTTTAAAAAAAAGTTCATATTTGTTTTTAAATGTAAGCATAGGAAAACATTAAAATTATATTCAGCTATATACAATGTAAAGGAAGATAGACACAGATAAGGATGGTAAACTATTTAAGAACTGCTACAAAAGTCATAAAGATAGATTTCTATAGGACAGATACTAAAAAGAGCATTAGATATATTCTTTATAAAAAGCACTAAATGTTCATGTTTATCTGCTGGCTCAGGGTGCTGTGACAATATACCATAGACTAATATCTTAAACAATAGAAATTTCTTCTACATAGTTTTGGAATTACATATTTAAGTTCACAGTTCTGATAACTTGGTCTCTTGGAAATACATGTGAATACCTCTTCCTACATCAGTTCTTTGGTACTGTCATGAGTCTCTCTTGGTTCTTGAGTTTCAGAAGACTTTCAATAAGATACACACACCTAAACAATGATACAGTATGCAAGATTTATTAAAGCAACAGTATAAGCACAAAAAGCACAAGTAAGTGGTGAGCCCTAGGGAGAATCAGTTCACAGAAACTAGAGTTCTGAAGGTTTCTATTCCTTTCTTACTCATCCCAGGACATCTATCTCTGCTTCTAGTGGTAGCTCCAGGCGTCACTCTCCACAGATAACTGTAGCATGTTCACTCGGGATCAGTTTGAACTCTAAGTAGTTTATCCCATTTTTAGTTGTTCAAGTTCTTCTGATTGATCTCAGGACTGCCTTTATGTTTCTTCATTCTGTTGCCTCAAGGTTTTGAAATGCTCTTATTTAAAAATCAAGACATCACCAAAGATGAAGCCAGGATTTTGCAATTTTTTTTCACATTGATGTCCCTATTTATATCTAGTTATATTCTCAGAAGTACTAAGCATACATATAGCCATACACACTTCTAGCTAGGTTAAGGCTTCAAAACATGAGTCCATTATGAAGGTATATAACAAAATACTAAAACTATGAGAGCTTAGGAGGTAATATTAGTGTTAATTATTAAAGTGTAATATTAAAGTCACTGTAAAACGCAGTAATTACTGCAATCAATGGATAGCATTTGACTGTGATAAAAACACTTGTTATTCATTGAATTAAGTCCCTTTAAATGCATATGCTGCAGTACAAGTTACCAATGTGACTGTTGTGAAGAAAGGATGCACTTCAGGAGGAATAGTTTAGAAAGGTCATAACAATGTAGCCTTAATTGTCACCCCTATGTAACACAAATAAAGTTCAAGTGATCCCATGATAAGACAAGTAGAACCCAATGTCAAAGGAGTACTCATTGTAAATCTTTTCACCAATACTTTTTCAAATTCTAGAACTCAGATGAAATAAATATGTGTCATTGAAGACACCCTTCTGAAGTATTCAGTAATGGCAGTGCGAACAGACCAATAAATATCTCCATCTATTCTCCCAATCATAACAAGACCTTAGTGTGTGCCATAATAAAAGACCTAGCTCCGGAGGATATGAAGTGAGTGCAATAAAAATGAAGGATAGATTCACAAATCATCTGCTATGGGCAAAGGATCAGACATTGACCAAGTAGGAAGAAGTGAGCGGAACTTGTACTACCAGACTTTTCTGAGAGTTTACAGAAAAGGCACATGAATGTGCCTATGAGACACATACCAGTTTCCCCTACATCTCAGAGTATAAACAAACATCACTTATTTAAACATTTGGATCCAATGACGTATCTCACAAAACTGACGTAAAAATAGGATAAACCCTCAGTTGTTAACAGTGCAAACATTTTAAATAAACAATGATTCAAATATAAAGTCTCACTTAATTTATAACGACACAAACTGAATAAAAATGACAAAAATTTAAGACTTGCAATGTTAACATTCAAGATTTTAGAGATGTGCACAGAGATAGGCATTTAAAGCAGGGCATGATGGTATGCATCGACCATTAATTCTAGAAGTCTGAAGGCAAAGGTTGGATCTTTGGACTGACCCTGGGCTCCAACTGCATAGGTAGCAATGAATAGCCTAGTAAGAGCATCAGTGGAAAGGGAAGCCCTTTGTCCTGCCAGGACTGAACCCCCAGTGAACGTGATTGTTGGGCAGAGGGCTATGATGGGGGGAGGATGGGGAGGGAAACACCCATACAGAAGGGGAGGAGGAGGGGCTAGGGGGATGTTGGCCCAGAAACCTGGAAAGGGAATAACAATTGAAATGTAAATAAGAAATACCCAAGTTAATAAAGGTGAAAAAAAAACCCTCAAAGTTCCCTAAGAATGGTACTCATTGTATGCTGTGGGTCTGTCAGGTCTATATAGTGAGTCCCTGCCACAATCATTACAAATGCAAAACCAGGCATGTCCACACAGGAGTAAGAATGCTTTCTGTCAGCTTCCACATTGGTAATGTTTCTTGCAGTGATGTTAATGGATCAAGTCTCGGAGACTGTAAGCCAGATCCCATTAAATGGTTTTCTTTATTAAAAAAAAAAAAAGAATGTATCATATAAACAACTTTTGGCATAGGAAAAAAACAGTGTCTAGTAGAATATGAGGACATAGTCCATATGTTAGGAGCTAATATTACAATGTAATAAATGGAGCAAGAGATTCAAATGGATGATCTGAAACAAATCTGTACAGCATGTTCTAGGAAACAGGAGAAATATTTCTCAATTACTACTTTTACATGAAAAATAGAAGAAATAAAAATAAAGTTGCAAAATTCTACTTGAGGTCTCTCAGTGAAATGTTACAAGGTCTTTACTAATTGTCTAACATCCTCTAGGCCTCAAATAGAGCAAAGCATATTGTCTATTCAAGGCGGAGGATTATTATTCCCTACATAGTATTCTTAGAAGTTATTTGGGAACATCACACAGTGCATCCTGATCACACTCATTTTGCATTCCTTCTAGGTTCAGCATCCTAACCTTGCCCCACTCCAAACAAAACTAAACAAACAAAAACAAAATAAAACAAATCAAAAAATGAAGGTTAATATGTATGCCTCACACACTCATTGGCACTGGGTGAAACTCACAGATTTTTTTTTTTGCATTTTCTTTGTTTGTTTGTTTCTTTTTTATTCTTTTTAAAGACATTTATCAATAATTTCTTGCCTGGAATCTTTTCTTTTTTCTTTGTCTCATTGTCTCTCTTTTCTCTGTTCCCTTTTTCTTGGTCTCTTTCTTTTTGTCCTGATTTTTGGGGGGGTGTAGGAAGGGGAAGGTAGCCACAGAAGACATCAATAACTCATATTAGGTTATAAGTCTAAAGTCATAGAAGTTTCCTTGAACAAAACAACTGGATGGAGCACATACTAAGGACATCAAAGGCAAAAGATTTTAAACAGTCATATGACCTTTTAACAAGTATACACACACACAGACACCCACACACACAGGTGTTTGTGTGTGTGTGTGTGTGTGTGTGTGTGTGTATACAAAAATTAAAGCCAATAAAATTCATTTGGGTGCATATATGCCCCCACATATACATAAGCAGCAATTAAAAAATAAAATTAACAGTAACCGATCAGTAATGGGTTGTAATAATCAAAGGATTATAATTGTTACTAGTACTTTGTATGTATAATTAAAATTGAACCAGAAAATCTAAGATAAACTTTTCATGAATGTTTAAACATCATTGAAACTGATTCATAAAATGCAGTGAAGACAGATTAATCATAATTTCATGCTATGATAAGTGAGTGATTATCTTCAAATATTTGAAAACTTGCATAAATACATTTATTTTGTGCTTTAGTTATAAATAATAGAAAGTTGAAAAACATTTTATTCCGAAAATAATAATATATATTAATTAATATTTGGTTTAAATTTGGTGTGGTAACACCAAATTTATATAAGCATGTAATAAACAATTCATTTTCCTATAAAATTATATAGTTATTGCAAACAACACTAAAACTTAGACTTGTTAAGCATTTTCTATTTACTTATTTATTTTTTAAATTATTTTATTTATTTATTTTCCAGCCATTGTCCCTGTTCGCAGCTCCCCTTCCACAGTTCCTCATCTCATTCCTTCTAACCTTTGCTTCAGAGAAAGTGCTCTCCACCCCAGGTATCCCCATTCCCTGGGGCCTCAAGTCTCTGGAGTATTAGACACATTCCTCTGAGGCTAGACCAGGCAGTCCTCTGTTGTTTATGCGGAAGAGGCCTCAGACCAGGCCATGTATGCTGCCTGGTTGGTGGCTATGTCTCTGGGAGCTACCAGGGATTCAGGTTAATTGAGACTGCTGATCTTCTTATAGGGTTGCCCTCCACTTCAGCTTCTTCAATCCTTCCCCTAATCTAACTATAGGGGGGGTCCCCAACATCAGTACAAGGGTTAGGTGTAACTATCCATATATGTCAGTTACAGGTAGAGATTCTTAGAAAATAGCCATGCTGGACTCCTGTCTGTAAGCACACCATAGCATCAGTAACAATGTCAGGTCTTGGTGCCTGTCCAAGAGATGGATCCCAAGTTGAGCTGGACACTGAAGGGCTTTTCCTTTAGTCTCTTTTCAATTTTTTTCTCTATACTTTTATTATTATTATTATTATTATTATTATTATTATTATTATTTAATCCCTTTTTACAGTTCAGCCTTTATCCCCTTCCTGATCTGCCTTCTGTTCCTCATCACAATCTTCCATGCCCCCCCAATCTCCAAAAGAATGTCCCTAAACCCAACCCCCACCACAC
The DNA here is from genome assembly GCF_011064425.1 of Rattus rattus. NCBI lineage: Eukaryota > Metazoa > Chordata > Mammalia > Rodentia > Muridae > Rattus > Rattus rattus. Next base: position 36,178,233 of record NC_046166.1, read on the forward strand.
CAGACCTCCCCATGACATGGGACCTCAAGTCTCTCAAGGGTAAAGTGCATCTTCTGTGACCGAGGCTAGACCATGCAGTCGTCTTCTGTCTATGGGCCAGGGGCCTCCTTTCATCTGGGATATGCTGCCTGGTAGGTGGCTAAGCATCTGAGAGATTTAGTATGTCCAGGGTGGTTGAGACTGTTGTCTCTCTATGGGGTCATCCTTTTCATCAGCCTCTTCCAGCTCTTTGATAACTCAAACGCTGGGGTCCACTGGCTTCTGTCCATTGCTTGGGTATAAATATCTGTATCTGACTCTTTCAGCTGCTTGCTGGACTTTTCAGAGGGCAGTCATGCTAGACTCCTGTTTGTGAGCACACCACAGCATCAGTAATACCATCAAGCCTTGGGGACACCCTTCTAGCTGGATGCCAACTTGTGTCTATCACTGAACCTCCTTTCCTTCCAGCACTTCTCTATTTTTGTCCCTCAAGTTCTTTTAGATGGGAACAATTCTGGGTCAGAAATTTTGTCTGCGGATTGATAACCTCATCTCTCCACTGGACTCTGAGTTCCCTTTCCCTAGTGTTGGACATTTTGGCTAAAGTCACTCCTTTTAAAATGGAATTAAAGCATTCTCACTTGGTCCTTCCTTTTTGTTATACTTCTTATGTCTTGAGTTGTATCCTAGGTAGTCGGTACTTTTTGGATAATATCCATTTATCAGTGAGTATATATCATCAATGTCTTTTGGGGTCCTAGATACCTCATTCACGATAGTTTCTACATATTTGCCTGAAAAAAATTCATGATGTCCTCATTTTTAATAGCTGAATAGTATTCTGTTGTGTAAATGAACCACATTTCTGTATCCCCTCTTTGATTGAGGAACAGCTTGGTTGTTCCTAAGCTTCTGCCTATAAGAAATAAGGCTGCCCCTTATTTATAATAGCCAGAAGCTGGAAAGAACCCAGATGCCTTTCGACAGAGGAATGGATACAGAAAATGTGGTACATCTACACAATGGAATATTACTCAGCTATCAAAACAATGACATTATGAAATTCATAGGCAAATGGATGGAACTAGAAAATATCATCCTGAGTGAGGTAACCCAATCACAGAAAAACACACATGGTATGCACTCATTGATAGGTGGATATTAGCCCAAATGCTTGAATTACCCTAGATTCACACAACACATGTAACTCAAGAAGGATGACCAAAATGCGAATGCTTCATTCCTTCTTTAAAAGGGGAACAAGAATACCCTTGGGAGGGAATAGGGAGGCAAAGTTTAGAATAGAGGCTGAAGGGACACCCATTCAGAGCCTGCCCCACATGTGGCCCATACATATACAGCCACCCAACTAGACAAGATGGATGAAGCAAAGAAGTGCAGGCTGACAGGAACTGGATGTAGATCTCTCCTGAAAGACACAGCCAGAATATGGCAAATACATAGGCGAATGCCAGCAGCAAACCACTGAACTGACGGGACCCCCATTGAAGGATTCAGAGAAAGGACTGAAAGAGCTTGAAGGGACTTGAGACCCCATATGAACAACAATGCCAACCAAACAGAGCTTCCAGGGACTATGCCACTACCCAAAGACTATACATGGACTGTCCCTGGGCTCCAGCCTCATAGGTAGCAATGAATAGCCTAGTAAGAGCACCAGTGGAAGCGGAAGCCCTTGGTCCTGCCAAGACTGAACCCCCAGTGAACGTGATTGTTGGGGGGAGGGCAGTAATAGGGGGAGGGTGGGGAGGGGGAGCCCATATAGAAGAGAAGGGGGAGGGGTTATGCGGATGTTGGCCTGGAAACTTGGAAAGGGAATAACAATTGAAATGTAAATAAGAAATTCCAAATTTAATAAAGATAGAGGAAAAAATGTAGGAAGAATTAAAAAAAAAAGAAATAAGGCTGCCAAACAACCCAATTGCAAATGAGCTACAGAGCTAAACAGAATTCAGGACAGAAGAATCTTGAATGACTGAGAAGCACTTAAAGACAGGTTCAAAGTTCTTAGTCATCAGGATAACACAAATCAAAATGACCCTGCAATTCAAACCACCAATCAGAATGGCTAAGATCAAAAATTCAAGTGGCAGTACATGTTGCTGAGGATGTGTAGAAAGAGGTATATTCCTCAGTTGCTAGAGGGATTGCAATCTGGTACAACTACTTTGGAAATCAATCTGACGGTTCCTCAGAAAATTAAAGAGTTCCAACTGAAGCCCCAGCTATACCACCCTGGACACATACCTCAAAAAATGTTCCACTATACCACAAGGACATGTGCTCTACTGTGTTAAACATTTTCTTAAGTTAAACTACATAGTAAGAAAATGTTTAACATGTTTGTAGGTATTAGTAAACCAGATTTTAATTCAAAATATGTTGGAAATTTAGGTGCTGTCTCTTGTGTTGAACAGTCTTGGAGGGTTTTTTTTTTTTGTTTGTTTTGTTTATTTGATTGTTTTTATAAATTAGTGAGAATTTTATCCAAGGCCTTTTGCATGCTAGGCCAATGTTCAATCAAACAGAAATATTACTTTTGAGTCTTTTTCATTTTTGTTTTCTTTCATTTTCCTTTTAAAAATCAAAGTCAGGTATCTGAGTGACATTATTAATTACATATTCTTTCATTCATTTTGACTTATTTCTAACTTTGGAAAGAAAATAATATTAATTTTTGAAGTTAATGAAATATTAATAGTTGCTTCTGATAATTCCTGCCTCAATCTAATATGTAAATTAAAATTAATCTCAAGTTACTATAATTTTTCAAGTGTTCCTAATTAACCATTTTGTGAAATCTGAAAAAAACTGTTAAATTTGGATGTTATATATAGAAATATTAATATGTTTGTGGAAAATATTTAGGATCCTACAAACTTGAAAATATTTCAAGGAAGTATTACACACCTTTAGTAATACTTAGCATCAATTACTCTCTTGCTGAGAAACAATTTATAGTTTCTGTCTAATATTAACATTAATATTGTTATCGATATGATTTTAAGGAAGCTACATTTTCAAGAGTTGGATTAAACTAAATGGAACAATACCACAAAGTATTCTGTTAAAATTATTATAACATCTCTCTTTTCTGTATTACTTCAGTAAACGTTGACGTATTTTTCTTTATTTTAAATAAATAATACATTGAAAATGAATGTCATGACCAATACACTAGAATACTCAACTCATCTTATTCACTAATATGCTTAACACAAATTTCTAATATTAAATAAAATCACTTTTATGACATGAACTAAACCATCTAACTAAGAAATGGTAAAAGACAGGATATTGAAAGTCATGGTTACATTGTATTCGTGAACTATTTCTTTAACTCCTTAGTAACTTGGGTAAATAGCTGGATGAAATTTACTAATAGGTCTATGAAGATGTTTTGTAGGCTGCATGCTTTAACTGTTTGACAGTTCATTCACAGGACTGGCTCTGTTCTGTCATCAACTCGCTGCATGCATCCCAAATTACATCTGGCAAGCAATAGGAAATTACTTTACCTACAGGGCTTATTCCAAAATATAATTTAAGACATTGTGTTTCTTCTTCTTTTTAATAGCATCTACTGAGAAATGACTTTTATTGAGAATCCAAACAACTGGAATTTATTTCATGGTCTATAACTTTATGAGGAATGGGTGATAATATAGAGGCTGATATTATGGGTATATTCATAAAGCAGCAAGGAGAATGCAGGCAGCATAGATCTTTGCACTAATAATCGTGTTCTTCCAGAAATATGCTTGAAGTGTGAAAGGGACATATACATCAGTGGTAGCTGTTGATGATTGGGTTATAAGAAAATAACTTACATATATTGAGGCGAGGCTTCAAAGCTTCATTACCTGGGCTTTGAACAATAGTTTTAACTGTAGCTGTAGAGTATCTTAGATGAGGTATAGACAACTCGAAATCTGTGTTCTGCTTACAAGTTCATCCTTACTTCATTGGATTCATTCATTTTTGAAATACAAGCTTTCAAAGAGATAACTCTCCCTCTCTCTCTCTCTCTCTCTCTCTCTCTCTCTCTCTCTCTCTCTCTCTCTCACACACACACACACACACACACACATACACACACACACATACACACACACACACACACACACACACAAACAAACACACACACACATTTGTATAATTAAAGCTCATAGGATAATCAATAAAACTATGGAAAAACTTTTAGGAGTAATTAAAACCTTAAGATTTAGGGAAGGTTAAGAGAAGTTCACCCAAATCTATGTATAATAAATGTTATCACTTTATAAGGTCATTTATGCATATTCTGTTCTATTTAAGACATATATCCTCTGAGTTCTCCTTCATATATCTATAACCAAAATTGAATACATGTATGAAATTGGAATGCATACTGCATAGATTACTAAAGAGATTTTAACATTTTTAAAGATTATTATTATTATTATTACTCTTATTATTTTATCATGAGCATAGTAATAGGATTATGATTATAATAATATTTTTAAATATATGTATATATGTATTATGGTTACTCTATTTTCTATTTAATTACATTTTGTCTCTAATTCATTTTTACCATTTTGATAGACATACTATATGATATATTTATAGTGTTCTTTCTTGGAAGGAGAGAAATAAAATCTCTTTACATACAAAGAAGTTTATTAGTAACAATTCACTGTAGTTTTCATCACCAAGAACACACAACCCCAGTATATTAGAAACTTAAAAATTTTAAGTCTTTCATCTAAAGTCTTCACATTTTAAAGGCATCAGAAAACCGACAGTTAGGAGACTAAGTAAATGGTTACATGCTACAGTGAGCAAACACAACATGAAACCTGTGATCTGTGCTAGAATAGAGAAACAGGTAATCTGGACAATTACAGATTTTTGTGAATTTTAACATACATTGTATCCCAGAGACCACATAAATTTAGAATACTAACAATTTGGTAATCTGAATCTATTGTGTAGGCTAATTTAGTACACTAACTGTGATGTTTTCTCACTCTGAAATCATTATGAAATGAAAATTTTTATTTTTGTGGAAAAATTCATATTCCAAAATCTCATAAGTCTTAGGTTTCATAAGATGCATCTGCTTTTAAAATTTAATGAATGACTTTCAAAGTTAAGGTGAGAACTATATTTCTCAATATAGAGTTAGAAGGCAGAAATTTTCATATGCCTAAATATGCTTACAAGGTTAAAAGATATATATATATATATATATATATATATATATATTATATCCATCCCAAAATTTGCTGTAAGAGGTCACTGAGCACTTACAGATGTCCTTTTCAGAGACTGGAGGAGATTACAAGGAACATGAATTGCTAACCTGCCTCACTGCACTGATACCCCATGATTGACTTACTGTGACAAACAGCAGATGAGATTTTTTTCTCAGGAACACAATGACACACTGACTAGTTTTGCAGCCGCAAGCATATGGCAGGTATCAGGAACCCAGATCACTCTTCTTGAGAAAGGAAGCATCACTTTTATTTTATCAACACAACAGATTAATTTTAGAGCAGCTTATATCCAGGAATATATTTCTCATAAGACATCTCCAAGCTTGAAGAACTTTTGAATTGTCTGGAATATTTCTGATGTAGCACAGCTTAAGCCCTCCTGGAGCAAAGAGAACTTACCATCTATCTATCTGTTTGCTTTCTAAACTTGATGCTCAATATTTCTATTTTCAGCTCATTCTTTACACAATGTGCTCCTATGGCTACATTTCTCATTTCCATGTTTGCACTAAGACCTATGACTCCATGAACTAAAGACTCGGTTCGAAAGAGATTTCAAAAGGAAGCTCCATGTATTCAAGGTGGTAAGTTCACATAGGCACATGGTTGTAAGCACAACTTTGCAGTATTTTACTGAGATTTAATGTGTGTGAAAATAAGGCACATACATTACATACATGTGTTTGCTGTAAGGAGGTCTCAGATGAATGTCTTCAAGCAATAGAATCATAATGGTGTACACATTTGAAAACTACAAATATTTACCTCAGAAGAGTAATTATACCTTAAACTAAACCGTACAGTTCTACTCTTAAGTTTCATCAAATTCTATATCTCTTATTCTGCTGGTCAAATAAAAGCATTATATGATCTTCTATGTCTATTCTAAGTGTATTAAAAACTGTTTCCTTTAAGTTACCCAGCACCTGTGACTCTTACATTGTTCCTGCTCTCTCCTCCAGAAAAAAAAACCCTAGCATTCCAGGGAAGGATATACTACTTGTGTATGATACCAGATCAATTATGCCTGCATTGTAAATTACAGTTAAATGTATATTAAGTTTACTAAAAATTTCCTCTTCAATTAGTAGAATTCATTTGTGTACTTGGTGGTTCATGGAAACTTCCTAAAATATTTATTGAATATTGATTTGTATTCAAATGGGTGGGAGAGTATAATACTGAGAATTTGAAAATTATAAGGCAAATATGATATAACAGAAGATTTTTAAAGAAGTATTTATCTTAATGATTTTTGTCCAAACCTCTGGAGAGGACCAGTGTCATCTATTCTCAGAGCAGTATCTTACTTCTTTGATTCTCACTCTCTCCTCATTTATTAAACTGAAAATATATTTTTCATAGATTATATTCTGACTATGGTTCTCCTTGTACCTGAAACCACACTTTTTCTGTCTTTCATTGGAAATCCAATGGGCATCTAAAAATCATAGTAAGATAAAACAAAAACAAACCAACCAGAATAGCATAAAAGAATAAAAAGAGTCAAAGAAAAAAACACAAGGAAAATAGATACTGCATCATCCACACAAAAGAATCAAGTAAAAAGCACAAAGTCTGAAGCCATCATACAAACCTGAATTCCCCTAAACAGAAATGCCCTGGAAAATCGTTATGAAACAAAGAACCTACATGAACTTCACTGTGTTTGATTTATCTTGGCTATTGACTGCTGTGGATGACCTTGCCATAGAATGGTTTGTATCCCCAGTAGGACAATCACAGAAAGAACCATTTTTTCATACAGAGGAGTTATCTATTAGAGACAGCTTCTAGATTAGACATGGAGTCTTGTGTCCACTCCTCTCAGGACTCAGATCACTTCTTTCATAGACTGCATTCTGTATGCATGATGAGACAGTCTTTGTGAGTTCATGTGTGAGTTGGTCCTACTCTGTTTAGAGGGCCATGTGTAATGGTGTTCCCCACGCTCTGTTGCTGTGGTAAAATTAAATAAAAAGGTTTCTTTTAACTCACAGTAATGCCAGAATCGTGTAGTCACATGACTATGATTGTTAGATATTTTCATCTCAGTCATGTGACTCACCTGCTAGCTCCATTCCATATCACACTGCCAATCGCTACTCTCTGAGCCTGGCAACAAATTTTCCACCCATCTAGTTCCCAAGGCAGGTTGCTACCATACCAGATGTACACATCCCAATCCTGTGGCATCCCAGTGGGTCCCACTGCTGCACACTCTCTTTAACTCAAATTGCCACATGAAAGAACAAACAACAATATGACCTCTGATCCAATTGATAAGATATAATTGCCCACCTAAATAAGATACAGTTAGTTTGCTCATCTAGACATATAAAGCCCTGTACACATCCATCCCTTAAGAATATTCATAACAACCTGCAAATGTGCAGAGAGGTATCTTAAATCCACCTCCATGTTTGCTTGGCTGTTCCCTCACTACTCTCACTCCAGTTTCCTCCTCCTCTAAAACTACTCAATGGGGGATATTGTTGACATCATATTTTTGATTAAGTGTTCCAAGGTCTTTTTGATCTCTGTTCCTTGTCTAGCTGTGGATTTCAGTATTCGTTCTGTCTATGAGGTAGTTCCTAGATGATGATTGAGCAAGGCACTGATCTACAAGTAGAATGATGCCATTAGGAGCCATTTTAGCAGAACAGTAGAATTTGGTTTTCCTCTTTGTCCAATGGCCTACTGGCCCCAGACTCTAGTGTGGTATGTGTCCCAGTTCATGGAGTAGGCTTTAAACTATATCAGAAATTAGTTGGTATCTATCCCGTGAGCTTTGTGGCTCTATCATGCTAGTGCATAATATAAACATTTAGGTATATTTTTATGTATAAGGAAGGGTTTGCACTTCATACATGTTTACCTTTGTTCCTTGGTACCACACAGAAAGCCTTGCAGTAACGTGATCATTAGTACATAGGGGTAAAAGCTCTTGGTAGGCACTGAATTTACTGTGCATTCAATAAGTTATATAGGTGTAGTCTTCAGCGACGAGATCCACAGATTTCTTGAGTTTGTTGATTTTACCTTTAATGTTACAATCACCTCATTGTTTTGTGTTATTGTGACAGTTTCATGTAGGTCATGCTGGTAACAAACTTAGTATGATCTGAGGCTGTCCTTAGATTCTTGATCCTCTCTGGCTTAACTTTTCCAGTGGTAGGCTGACAAGCATGAGCCACTCTGCTCAGTGCCCTGCTTCCTGTTATTTCTGGCTTACATTTCACACAGTAGTTTTATGGTCATATAGAATTTATATGTGGAAATCAAATTCCAAACATATGGTAGTATGGAGTATACCTTCAGAATGGTATAAGGACATGATGATAGAGATCTTTAGACAAAAGATTTAATGATTCCTTATTTAAAGTTCAAAGGAGGGCCAGTGAGTAGGCTTGGCTGTTAAAGATATTTGTTGAGAAGTCTCAGGATGTGCAAACAATGAGTGTGACTATCTAGGAGAATGTAAGCCTCTTACCTGTTCCCGAATCTGCATAACTCTCAAATTTGGGCTTCTGGGCCTCTGGCGCTGTGAGATATAAATTTGTTTTATAAGGCAGCTCATCCACAGAATTTTGTTTTAATTTCTCAAGTTACAATAGTGACTTATGACTATTATGACTATTTAGTTTTATGACTAGTAAGTTATGACTTATCATTAGTTAATATTGTGTGATTTTTCAAAGACTATATAATGTTTATGAAAAATAAATAGTATACTCGTATCAACACAAAACCACTCTGTACATCCCCCAGTGTTCCAACTGCTAGAGGCATCATGTTAGATGTGGTATATACCAGAGACAATAAATAATCTAGATACAAAAGAAAAAAATCTAGATTTTTAAAATCTTCTTTTAAAATATATAAATAATTCCCCTCAAATGATTTTGTATTAGAAAGCACTAGTTGGTCTTTGTGCAAGTTAAATTAAGAAATTAAAATGTGTACTTGCCAAATCAGTGAGATCTAACTAGGCAAACTTAAAATGAATCTGCCCTTAATCTGCATTAAGCCGCAGTTGGCATCTGATGGAGTTATGACCCTATCATAACAGTGTCAACTTTTAATCTAATTCTTTTGTGCCAAAAGGTCTTTATTTTCCTTCACTTGTTATACTTACAGAGTGGATGAATTGAGAACAGCTTTTACACTGTTTGAAATATTTTTAATTAATATGTATGTCGGTGAATCTTACTAAAAGAAAATAGTGGAATTAGATTTACTAGATGAAGTACTAATCTAATAGAAAAAAAACAGACTTATAGTTTTGAAATTTTGCCACTGTATGCTTAGTGAAATATTCCATCAAATCAAATAATTTAAAGAGGTATATAAGCTTAATGGTATTGGAAATGGCTGTCCCCTGGCCTGTTTTTAAATCAGAATTAGAGATGTGCCAACACACCCCAACTCCTATGCACAAAGTACACAGTAGTACTTCACACCCCTTTGAGCTCATATCAATCATTTGAAAATAACATTTTTCCTCAGAATGAGCTGTCACTATCAATTTTAATAGTGTCTGTAGAAGAACTGAATTCCATCCAACTTTCCAGCAAGCCATTTGGTTCGCTATATTTCAAACCAAATGATTTGTAAAACTAAATTTCTTTTCTTTTTACAGTTTAACAGCAAATACAATAATACCTTTTTTAAGGATCTCAGTATTTAATTGATTTGGTCAAATTTATATCTAAATTTCTGATTTATAAGTATTTCAAGTTAATTTATTGTAATCTGTCAGAGTTCCTTTCTCTTTGTCTCAAACTACTTGATCTCTCAGTGACTTAGGGCTTTGATCCATATGTGACCATCAAGCCATAAACAAACCTTTGTATTGTAATGTGCTGTTTCTGTTTCCATTATAAAGCTGTAAAACAGTAGATACCCTTCAGTAAAGAAAGTGCCCAGAGTTAAACAATATTTATGAGATGCATACATCTGAACAGAAAGTCATTTTTTCCTGTCACCACAATTTCAATGTAACTCACACCTGTCCTAGGATTTAATATTATTCATATTCTTAGATAAAACTGTGAGGTACTGTCTGAGGCTTTGGATTAATAACAAAAATCAGGGGCAGTTTTTGTCTATAGGAAATCATGGATTCCCTTTTTCTAATCGGTCCTTTGAACAATTTGTTGAAAAATTTATTTATAAAATTTAACAGTTCAGAAGAGATATTATTTATTCCTATTGTCTACATTAATTTCAACTTGCACACATTACATTTTTTCAAACCATATTGTAATTTTAAGTTTAATACAAATTGTTGTGGATTTCCTTCCATGAAATGCTTGTTATTATTGTACAGTGGAATCAAAGAAACCTGTCGAGAGGGTTCTCAATTTTGAAAAAAAAATGTAGGTTTCAATATCTACAAAATATTGCTGATGGAGAAAGAATAAAGGCCATATTAGAACATTCAATTCTGAATCTCCACCTAATTTATAACTTTAAACACAGTTTAACTTAATTTTTGCTGATAAAATGAGGTTCTAACATTGAGCTGACTGTATTGTTAGTAAGCTACTAGAGTGCTACTAATTAACATGCAGAAAATTTGGGTTGAAGTTTCTGGAACAGTCCTAATTCATAAAATGTAGAAAATTTTCTGGATACAATGTAGAAAATTAAGAGACTGTTAGAATAGCTAGCTTCATTTTACCTACATTTTATTAACCTATCAGAAAAACAGAGTTTTAAGAATATCTCTTATCCATTAAGAAAATTATAAACTTCAATGACTAGTGTTCCTATTAAGTTGATATCTTTGTGGTGATTTGAATGAAAATGGTCCTCACAGGGGCTCATGATTGAGTACCTGATTCTCAGTTGGTAGAACTATTTGTAAAGAATTAGGATGTGTGGTCTTGTAGGAAGTTTCAAAAGTCCCAGACAAACCGATTCCCGCTCGTTTTCTGTGTTTCATGACAGTAGATCAAGATGTATGTTCGCTGATACTGCTCCACAGTCAACCCAGCTCGCCTGGTCTAGTGTTCCCTCTCATGATAATCAGGGGCCTCTGAAATGCAAACCTCAACTTAAACACTGTCTTCCATAATTTACTTGGTTATACTGTTTTATCATAGCAATCAAACAGTGGCTAAGACACTTTTCTATCCTATTTATTTGGGAATGAAAACATCTCTATAATACAAGTATTTTTAGTCTTAATCATATGCAGTTCCTCAGATGACCACATGCACTTCCCTACTGAGAACCTTCCAGTCACATAAAGTTTGAGTCTCTACCTAGCAAGTAACAAAGAAAAGAATGCCTTGTGGGTCCTTCTTCACTTCATTCACAAATCAACTGTCACTATGACTGAAATTTTTCCATCAGATATTCATTCTGCCTCACATAGATGATAACTTTAGTATACTGTTAAGTTTTTCGTAATTGGATGTGATTTGACATATGTTTCAATGTTAATGACATTAAGGTTTTGAATAAACATGGAGTTTTATCCTTTTACTTTTCAAATTCTCATAATTTTTTCTTAAGTAGTTTTACTTATATATTAAAGATACATGGTCAAATTAACCTAAAAGCACTTCAATTATAAGAATTTTAGTCTTCTGACATGTAATATGATTACAAGTAGTTCTTTACTACAAATATCAGTAAACTTGTATGAAATGTTTCTTTTAGGCTGCTACCTTTGAAATATGAATTTTATTCAGTGGTTTTATCATGATTGTCCTATTCCTTTTAGAATATAATGTAGTTCATTATGAACATATATATATATATATATATATATATTCCAGTTGGACTGATATAAACCTGTCTTTTGTGTTCTCAGTTCTCTGATGATAGATGATGTCAAATATGTACAAACAAGCATTTCAGCTATGGGAATGTGCTCTGAAAAGAAGTATATTTTTTCCAAGTTCTTAGACTACTTTTAGAATGTAAGTCATTTGTTATTATTGTTATCATGTGATCTTTTTACATTCTTGGTGTAAAATTTTGCAGAATTGGTTATTTGCATATCTATCTATAATTTTATGTATCATTCATTCTTTAGTAGATGACAATTCAAGAAATTATAATAACTCAGACTTTAATAGTGAAAATGAGAAATTTGAGTGAAGTGTTGTATAGTTTGTTAGCTTCCCAAATAATTTAATATCTCCTTTATTTCAGTTAGGGATTACAATTTTAGCTTATAACCTAAGGCGTGTTGTAGATTTCTCTGGTGCTTTTTGGTGCTATTTTGATGATAATTCTGCTTCCTGAAGTGGGATTGCCCCAAAAGAAGAGTGAATTACATACTCAGGTGATTTCTTTTTTTTTGTAATTGCATTTTTTAAATTTGTATTTGAAAATTTTTCCCATTTCCTGGATTCCTCTCCAGAAACCCACTATGTCATACCCTGTCCCTGCTTCTATGAGGGTACTCTCTCACCTACCCATCCATTCCCTCCCACCTCCCCACCGTGACATTACCCTATACCAGGACATCAAGCCTTGACAAGACCAAGGGCTTCTTCTCCCATTGATGCCCAAGAAGGCCATGCTCTGCTACATAGGGAGGGATGGAGACATAGGTCCATCCCTCTAATCTCTTGAGTTGGTGGTTTAGTCCCTTGTAGCTCTGGGGAGTCTGGTTGGTTGATATTGTGTTCTTCTTATGGGGTTGCAAACCTCTTCAGCTACTTCAGTGCTTTCTCTAACTCCTCCACGGGGGACCCTGTTCTCAGTTCAATGGATGGTTGCAAGCATCCTCCTCTGTATTTGTAAAGCTCTAGTAAAGCATCTAAGCAGACAGTTATATCAAGCTCCTGTCCGCATGCACTTCCTTGCATCTACAATATTGTCTGGGTTTGGTAGTTGTATATGGGATACATTCTCATGTGGGGCAGCCTCTGGATGGACTTTCAGTTTCTGCTTCACACTGTTTTCCATATTTCCTCCTGTGAATATTTTTGTTCTATCATCTAATAAGGTCTGAAGCATCCATACTTTTTTCTTCCTTCATCTTGAGCTTCATGTGGTTTGTGAATTGTATCTTTGGTATTCTGAGTTTTGGGGCTAATATCAGCACTTATCAGTGAGTGAATACCATGTGTGTTCTTTTGTGATTGGGTTACCTCATTCAGGATGATATGTTCAGATTCCATATAGTCACCTAATAATTTCATGAAGTCATTGTTTTTAATAGCTGAGTAGTATTCCCTTGTGTAAATTTACCACAGTTTCTGTAACCATTCCTCTGTTGAAGGACATCTGGGTTCTTTCCAGGTTCTCAGTATCATAAATAAAACTGCTATGAACATAGTGGAGTACATGTTCTTATTATACGTTGGAGCATCTTTTGGGTATATGCCCAAGAGTGATATAGCTGGCTCCTTAGCTATATGACCAATTTTCTGAGGAACTCTCAGGTAGATTTCCAGAGTGGCTGTACCATTTTGCAATCCCAACAATAATGGAGGAGTTTTCCCTTGTCCATATCCTTGCCAGCATCTGCTGTTACCTGAAATTTTGATCTTAGCCATTCTGTTTTGATTTTTGTTTCCATGATGAGTAAGGATGTTGAACATTTCTTTAGGGGCTTCCTAGCCATTCAATACTTTTCAGTTGAGAATTCTTTGTTTAGCATTGTAACCCATTTTTTTTTATTAACTTGAATATTTCTTATATACATATCGAAAGTGTTATTCCCTTTCCTTTCGGGCAAACATCCCCCTCCCCCCCCTTCCGTATGGGTGTTCCCCCCACCCTCCCCCATTGCCGCCTCCCCCAACAGTCTAGTTCACTGGGGGTTCAGTCTTAGCAGGACCCAGGGCCCCCTTCCACTGGTGATCTTACTAGGATATTCATTGCTACCTATGAGGTCAGAGTCCAGGGTCAGTCCATGTATAGTCTTTAGGTAGTGGCTTTGGTCCCTGGAAGCTCTGGTTGCTTGGCATTTGTTGTACATATGGGTCTCAGCCCCTTCAAGTTTCTTCCAGTTCTTTCTCTGATTCCTTCAACGGGGGTCCTATTCTCAGTTCAGTGGTTTGCTGCTGGCATTGCCTCTGTATTTGCTGTATTCTGGCTGTGTCTCTCAGGAACCATCCTAAACTTCTGCACTTCTTTTGCTTCATCCATCTTGTCTAATTGGGTGGCTGTATATATATGGGCCACATGTGGGCAGGCTCTGGAATGGGTGTCCCTTCAGTCTCTGTTTTAATCTTTGCCTCTCTCTTCCCTGCCAAGGGTATTCTTGTTCCCCTTTTAAAGAAGGAGTGAAGCATTCACATTTTGATCATCCATCTTGAGTTTCATGTGTTCTAGGCATCAAGGGTAATTCAAGCATTTGGGCTAATAGCTACGTATCAATGAGTGCATACCATGTAAGTCTTTCTGTGATTGGGTTAGCTCACTCACGATGATATTTTCCAGTTCCAACATTTGCCTACGAATTTCATAAAGTCGTTGTTTTTGATAGCTGAGTAATATTCCATTGTGTAGATGTACCACATTTCTGTATCCATTCCTCTGTTGAAGGGCATCTGGGTTCTTTCCACCTTCTGACTATTATAAATAAGGCTGCGATGAACATAGTGGAGCACGTGTCTTTTTTATATGTTGGGGCATCTTTTGGGTATATGCCCAAGAGAGGTATAGCTGGATCCTCAGGCAGTTCAATGTCCAATTTTCTGAGGAACCTCCAGACTGATTTCCAGAATGGTTGTACCAGTCTGCAACCCCACCAACAATGGAGGAGTGTTCCTCTTTCTCCGCATCCTCGCCAGCATTTGCTGTCACCTGAGTTTTTGATCTTAGCCATTCTCACTGGTGTGAGGTGAAATCACAGGGTTGTTTTAATTTGCATTTCCTGATGACTAAAGATGTTGAACATTTCTTTAGGTGTTTTCAGCCATTCGGCATTCCTCAGCTGTGAATTCTTTGTTTAGCTCTGAACCCCATTTTTTAATAGGGTTATTTGTCCCCCTGCGGTCTAACTTCTTGAGTTCTTTGTATATTTTGGATATAAGGCCTCTATCTATTTGTGGGATTGGTAAAAAAGATCTTTTTCCCAATCTGTTGGTTGCCGTTTTGTCCTAACCACAGTGTCCTTTGCCTTACAGAAGCTTTTGCAGTTTTAGGGAGATCCCATTTGTGTTGATTCTTGATCTTAGAGCATAAGCCATTGGTGTTTTTGTTCAGGAAATTTTTTCCAGTGCCCATGTGTTCCAGATGCTTCCCTAGTTTTTCTTCTATTAGTTTGAGTGTCTGGTTTGATGTGGAGGTCCTTGATCCACTTGGACTTAAGCTTTGTACAGGGTGATAAGCATGGATCGATCTGCATTCTTCTACATGTTGACCTCCAGTTGAACCAGCACCATTTGCTGAAAATGCTATCTTTTTTCCATTGAATGGATTTGGCTCCTTTGTCAAACATCAAGTGACCATAGGTGTGTGGGTTCATTTCTGGGTCTTCAATTCTGTTCCATTGGTCTATCTGTCTGTCTCTGTACCAATACCATGCAGTTTTTATCACTATTGCTCTGTAATACTGCTTGAGTTCTGTGATAGTGATTCCCCCTGAAGTCCTTTTATTGTTGAGGATAGTTTTAGCTGTCCTGGGTTTTTGTTATTCCAGATGAATTTGCAAATTGTTCTGTCTAACTCTTTGAAGAATTGGATTGGTATTTTGATGGGGATTGCATTGAATCTGTAGATCACTTTTGGTAAAAAGGCCATTTTTACTATATTAGTCCTGCCAATCCATGAGCATGGGAGATCTTTACACCTTCTGAGGTCTTCTTCAATTTCTTTCTTCAGTGTCTTGAAGTTCTTATTGTACAGATCTTTTACTTGCTTGGTTAAAGTCACACCGAGGTACTTTATATTATTTGGGTCTATTATGAAGGGTGTCATTTCCCTAATTTCTTTTCGGCTTGTTTCTTTTTGTGTAGAGGAAGGCTACTGATTTATTTGAGTTAATTTTATACCCAGCCACTTTGCTGAAGTTGTTTATCAGCTTTTGTAGTTCTCTGGTGGAACTTTTGGGATCACTTAAATACACTATCATATCATCTGCAAATAGTGATATTTTGACTTCTTCTTTTCCGATCTGTATCCCCTTGACCTCCTTTTGTTGTCTGATTGCTCTGGCTAGAACTTCAAGAACTATATTGAATAAGTAGGGAGAGAGTGGGCAGCCTTGTCTAGTCCCTGATTTTAGTGGGATTGCTTCAAGTTTCTCTCCATTTAGTTTAATGTTAGCCACTGGTTTGCTGTATATGGCTTTTACTATGTTTAGGTATGGACCTTGAATTCCTATTCTTTCCAGGACTTTTATCATGAAGGGGTGTTGAATTTTGTCAAATGCTTTCTCAGCATCTAATGAAATGATCATGTGGTTTTGTTCTTTCAGTTTGTTTATATAATGGATCACGTTGATGGTTTTCCGTATAGTAAACCATCCCTGCATGCCTGGGATGAAGCCTACTTGATCATGGTGGATGATTGTTTTGATGTGCTCTTGGATTCGGTTTGCCAGAATTTTGTTGAGTATTTTTGCGTCGATGTTCATAGGGAAATTGGTCTGAAGTTCTCTTTCTTTGTTGGATCTTTGTGGTTTAGGTATAAGAGTAATTGTGGCTTCATAGAAGGAATCTGGTAGTGCTCCATCTGTTTCAATTTTGTGGAATAGTTTGGCTAATATTGGTATGAAGTCTTCTATGAAGGTCTGATAGAATTCTGCACTAAACCTGTCTGGACCTGGGCTCTTTTTGGTTGGGAGGCCTTTAATGACTGCTTCTATTTCCTTAGGAGTTATGGGGTTGTTTCACTGGTTTATCTGTTCCTGATTTAACTTCGGTACCTGGTATCTGTCTAGGAAATTGTCCATTTCCTGTAGATTTTCAAGTTTTGTTGAATAAAGGCTTTTATAGTAAGATCTGATGATATTTTGAATTTCCTCTGAATCTGTAGTTTTGTCTCCCTTTTCATTTCTGATTTTGTTAATTTGGACACACTCTCTGTGTCCTCTCGTTAGTCTGGCTAGGGGTTTATCTATCTTGTTGATTTTCCGTAACCCATTTTTAATAGGGTTATTTATTTCTATGAGTCTAACATTTTGACTTCTTTGTCTATATTCGATATTAGCCCTCTATCGGATGTAGGACTGGTACAGATCTTTTCCAATTTGTTGGTTGTTGTTTTGTCATAATGACAGTGTTCTTTGTCTTACAGAGGCTTTCCAATTTTATGAGCTCTCATTTGTCAATTCTTCATCTTAGAGATGATTCATTTTTCTGTCCAGAAATGTTTCCCTGTGCCTATGTCTTCAAGGCATTGCCCCACTTTTTCTTCTGATAGTTTGAGTGTATCTGGTTTACTGTAGAGGCCCTTGATCCACCTTGACTTGAGCTTTGTACAAGGAGATAAGAACTGATTAATTTTCATTCTTCTATACGATGACTCCCAGTTTAACCAACTCTGTTTATTCAAAATTCTGTCTTTTTCCCCAATGGAATGTTTTTAGGTATTTGTCAAAGATCAAGTGACCATAGGTGTGTGGGTACTTTGGTAGGTCTTCAATTCTATACTACTGATCTACCTGCCTGTCTCTGTACCAATACCATACAGTTTATATCACTATTGCTCTATCATACTGCTTGAGATCAGGGATGGTGATTCCCCCAGAAGTTCTTTTATTGTTGAGAATATTTTTTGCTTTCCTGGGTTTTTTTGTTATTCCGAATAAATTTGCAAATTGTTCTTTCTAACTCTATGAAGAACTGAGTTGTAATTTTGATGGGGATTGCATTGAATCTGTAGATTGCTTTTGGTAGATGGCCATTTTTACTATATTAACCCTGCCAATCCCTGATAATGGAGAATTTTCCATCTTCTGAGATCTTCTTCAATTTCTTTCTTCTGAGTCTTGAAGTTTTTGTCATACAGACCTTTCACTTGCTTGATTAGAGTCACACCAAGTACAACTTTTTAATAAATAGCAGTGTCCATTTTTAAAACTATGTCTCTCGTGTCAAATGATGCTTTTAATTTGTACTATAGGGCTGCAGTTATACTCCAATTGAAATCCTTTTCTTCTTTTAAGGGTCTGCCTGCTACCAGATTTTCCATTGGCTCTAACAATAATTTGTATTAGCTGTCCCTTTCAGATCTCCACAACTAACTAAGTTACTCTTAAATCCTCAGAGATGCCACTTAACAGGAAAACACTAGACTCCTGTCATCTCAGACCACAATGCCTTCCTCTTTGTTGTGACAGCCCTGTGGATTCTTAGGCCTCACTCTAGAGGAAGGTTCTTAGGATTTTAAGTTGTATTAGCATCAATGCATGTAAAGTAACTCAGGTGTTTGGGTAAATTGACAGTGGTAGCATTTTGTCCAGTTGTAGTGATGTAAAAAATGTATGAGGCTAAAGTTTCATGTCTTAAACGAATTATTATTTGAGTATTGCTTCAAGATGAGGAAATGAATGGCTTCAGATTTTCTATAGACTAGAGAAGACATTTTCAACATTTATCTAAAATGCTTTTCTTGAGTCTGTTTTATACCTAGTATACTTTTTGACACCATCTTGGACAGAACTTATTGAAATGGGCTATGTCACATGTCAAAAATATCAAACCAATCTATTAATAAATAGAAGAAATGGGTAAATTTTTAAACTTAAAATTCCTAAAATAGAGTGAGAAAAGAAAAAGCATTCATTATAAAGAATGAAAAAAATTGTGAAACGTGCTTCAATTATGTGCTATAAAACATACATAGGTATCAGTACTGTAACTTATTTCATTATACAATTATTTCTTGGCTTATGTCTTCTTGAAAAACTATTTTAAAATATCAAAATGCAGTATTTCAAATGCTACCTGCTATAAATTCTCTCTTCCTGTGTGCTTTAAACCCCTTTTCTTCTTATATACCTTCATGAGTATTACACACTTCTCTTCATCAATTTTCTATCCTAATATGAACTAAGTATTAATTTCCATTTTTCCTACACATAACTCAGAATAGTTTCTAGATTACTTCTAATTTCTATTTTGTTGAGACTTATCAGTCCTCTATTGTTTACTTTCAAAACCATGTGCTTCTTCACTACACTTCAGTTTGTTCAACATGAAACCACTTAGAATCTCAAAATTTCTACATATAATTACTTGAGTATGAAGTAATTTCTTGTAAATTTATTTTTCAATGGCTGTGACCATGTCTGTGTCTGAGTGTATAGATTTGTGAATTGTGAGATGTGGCATCTCAGACAGAATATGTTGTAAGATGATCTGGAACTGTAGTTACAGATAGCTGCAAGCCCCTGGTGTGGCTGTTGATATAAAATTCAAGGTCAAAAAGTAGATACCACTAACTGCTAAAGGATCTTTGCAGACCAGAAGAGCTTCTCTTCCTTAACAAACATTCTATTTTAAAGTACAGCAAACTATTTATGTATTTGTTTCCTGTTTTGCTTTTAATCCAAAAGTTTCTTTTGTGCATTCTTTTTTTTAAGTACTTCCTTTTTCTTCTTGTCATTATTCATTAGAGATAGCCTGAAGCTTTTCCTCCTTCTGGGTTTGATCTGACATGGAATAATTTCTAGCCTGAGGATCTAAGGGTAAACCTGAAGCTTGTAAGCATAAGTTCAGTCCTCCTCCTCCTTTCAGTAGGGTGATAAGGTATTGCCTAGGTTGTGAGGTTATGATGGCAAAGCTGTTCACCTAGGCTTTGTCCTGAAAGCTTATATGCTCCGTCCAATCTAATTTAGACCTAAAATATATTTTCAGCCTCTGGAACATCCTGATGAATGATGTTACCCTTTATAGCTCTTTCTGAACTCTGACTTGCTGTTAACTCAAATTCTACTCCATGCTAACTGACTCAACCTAGTTTTTCTCCTGGCCAAGGACATTGGCTGTTGTTGGTTTCAAACTTATTCTAGCAATATCTTTTAATCTCCTAGTCTAAGGGATGAGTTATATCACTCTAAAACACAGTCTGAGTGTTCATAGTGTGATCAAGTACCCTGAAACATGTCTCTATATTTTTAAAATGTTGAAACAAAGTATGACAATTGCACACGTTTTGGGGTTTTTTTTTGTTTGTTTTATTTATTTTGTTTTTGTTTTTTGTGAAGGAAATTTCAAACTACAATTCTTGTGTTTGACATTCTGTAATTGAAAGGTTTATTTTCTAGTTAGGGTCTGGTATCTACTTCCAACATAATGCTTTAAACACTATATCCTGAAGGAGGGAGTAAGAAACTTTGTCTATCCACAGAAAACAATGTTCTAATGAAAAGTGCAGAGGTAAATTGCTTCTATTTAAATACATAGGTAAATGATAATCTTACTCACTAGAATGAAGGTCATGTTTCTCAATAGTTATGTCTTGATTTTTAGTATTAATGTGAGAGAGAGACAAACACCAATACTATAGCATAGTTATATTTTATTTTAGTATTTTTATAACTATTAATTTATTTGAAGTGCCCATTACTTTGTTTCTGACTCTTTGCTGTTTATTTGGCCTGCCTATGTATAAATCATCTGTGTTTCTATGTACTTAACTATCATCAATCTTCTCTATTTATTTCACCTAGCAGTCCCCTTACTGTTTAATTATGTATTGTCTGTGGCTTACTTTACAGTGTTTCTAGGATTTTTATCAACAATAAACTACTTCAATGAAAGTAGCTGATATTAATATTTATTTCAGTTAATCAGAAGCAACCTAACAAAAAGGGAGATTTAGTTTGAAAAATCTAAAACAGGAAAGTTGTAGTCTTGGAGGGTTAAATTTTACTTTCTATTGAGGGGTCTTCATCTTACTTAAAGGTATGGTTGACTGTGGAGATGCAAATATCAGAATTTTGTTGAATCACCAGTTCTGCTTCATTGAGTAGAGTATGACTAAAGAGAGATAATTTGTCTTCTGAAGTTAGACACGAAACTATCTGTGAACTTCCATCTAGTTCTTGTAGCGTGCTTATTTATAGATCATAGTTATGGCCTGAAAGAACCATAAAGCCAAGTGGGAAGGGAACACGCATGTCATCTAACTTGTAGATCCTTGTTTGATGTCAGCCTATGGTCTATAGAAATCAGCAATTATATGGGAAAGCAAGTCCTCATATTGTACTAGTATTTGTAAATACAATTTAAATTTTTTTAGGAAGAATATCAACTATCCCTGCTGAATGGAACTCCCATTGTAAGGTTGTTAATGAATTACTGATTGCATAATTCAGTAGGTATACAATAGGTTTTGTGAATTGATTACTGTGAAATGAACCACATGAATTACAGAGCTAAATCAATGTAACAAAATTATAACAGATATGAAAGTTTGGAAGATCTGGTATGATAAACTAATGTTTTTCATTTGGTCATTTAAAAATATTTCTAAAGGAAGTGGAATGATGTATGCAAAATTAGAGAACAAGAATTTAGGGATCCTTCTGGTTTCGATCTATGCCTGTAAGCTGACTCTGTGCCGCATCTCCTGGATCTCCACACCCAAAGTCTCCCAGGAGAGAGCTGGTCTCCCAGGAAGGGTGACACACCTGAGAGGCCAGGTGTGACCACCTCTTCTGCTCAAATACCTGGCCAAAAAGAGACCTGCCCTGAACCCTCAGGACACAGGAACTAAGGAGCAGCTGGAGACAAGATCCTTCTGGTTTCCGTCTGCGTCCTGGAGCTGAGCCTGTGCCACAGCTCTCCGTATGCAAATCTGCACAGGGAGAGCTGTTCTCCCAGAAGGACTGACACACAGGCTTACAGGAGGGACAAGCAACAGTCAGAGACAGCAAAACTAGCTAGCACCAGAGACCAGATGACAAGAGGCAAGTACAAGAACATAAGCAACAGAAACCAAGGCTAACTGGCATCATCAGAACCCAGATCTCCAAACACGGCAAACTGTGGATACACCAACACACCAGAAAAACAAGATTCTGGTTTAAAATCACACCTCATAATGATGACAGAGGATTTTAAGAAGGACATAAATAACCCCCTTGAAAAACTACAGGAGAACATCAGTAAATAAGTAGAAACCCTTAAAGAAGAATCACAAAAATCCTTTAAAAAATTACAGGAAAACACAACTAAACAGGTAAAGGAATTGAACAAAAATCATCCAGGATCTAAAATTGGCAATAAAGAAATCACAAAGGGAGACAACCCTGAAGATAGAAAGCATAGGAAAGAGATCAGGAGTCAGAGACACAAGCATTGCTAAAAGAATACAAGAGATAGAAGATAGAATCACAGGGATAGAAAATACCATAGAAAACATTGACACAAAGTAGTCAAAGAAAACACAAAATACAAAAACTCCTAACGCAAAACATCCAGAAAATCAAGGACACCATATGTAGACCAAACCTAAGCAAAATAGATATAGAAGACACTGAAGATTCCCTACTTAAAGGGCCAGTAAATATCTTCAATAAAATTATAGAAGAAAAGTTCCATATCCTAAAGAAAGAGATGCCCATAAACATAAAGGAAGACTAAAGAACTCCAAAGAGATTGGACCAGGAAAGAAATTCCTCCCATCACATCCAGTCAAAACAACAAAGACATGAAGCAAAGAAAGAATATTGAAAGCTACAAGGCAAAAACATCAAGTAAAATATAAAAACAGTACAGCAAATTTCTCAACAGAGACTTTGAAAGGTAGAATATCCTGGGCAGATATCATACAGATCCAAAAAGAAAACAAATGCCTGCCCAGGCTACTATACCTAGCAAAACTCTCAATTACCATAGATGGAGAACACAAGATATTCCATGACAACACCTAATTTACACAAAATCTTTCTGCAAATCTAGCCCTGCAAAGGATAATAAATGGAAACACAAGGAGGTAGTAAGGTTTCTTTTATGTATATAGGTGTCCTTGTATTTGGAGCATAGATATTTAGGATTGAGAGTTCACTTGGTGGATTTTTCCTTTGATGAATATGAAATGTCCTCTCTTATCTTTTTTGATGAGTTTTAGTTGACAATTGATTTTATTTAGTTTTAGAATGGCTACTCCAGCTTGCTTCTTCTGACCATTTGCTTGGAAATTTGTTTTCCAGCCTTTCACTCTGAGGTAGTGTCTGTCTTTGTCCTGAGGTGTGTTTCCTGTAGGCAGCAGAATGCAGGGTCCTCATTGCATATCCAGTTTGTTAATCTATGTCTTTTTATTGGGGAATTGAGTAAATTGATCTTAAGAGATATTAAGGAACAGTGATTGTTGCTTTCTGTTATTTTCGTTGTTAGAGGTGGAATTCTGTTTGTGTTTCTCTCTTCTTTTTGTTTCATTGCAAGCAGATTACTTTCTTGCTTTTGCTAGTGTGAAGTTTTCCATATATTATCCTTTGTAGGGCTGGATTTGTAGAAAGATATGGTGTAAGCTTGACTTTGTCATGGAATATCATGGTTTCTCCATTTCTAGTAACCCAAAAGAAGATAGCCACAGAAACACAATGCAACATCTAACAACAATAATAACAGAAAATAACAATCACAATTTCTTAATATCTATTAATATCAACGGACTCAATTCCTCAATAAAAGAGCATAGACTAACTGACTAGATATGTAAACAGGACTCAGCATTTTGCTACATAGTGGAATTGTACCCCAGTGAGAAAGACAAATACTACCGCAAAGTAAAAGGCTTGAAAAAAGTTTCAAAGCTAATGGTCCCAAGAAACAAGCTGGAGTAGCCTTTCTAATATTGGATAAAATTGACTTTCAACCAAAATTTATCAAAAAAAAAACCCGCAAGGAAGTACATTTTGTATTCGTCAAAAAGGAAAAAAAATCAAGGAACTATACATGAAATGAACTTAATGTAATAAAATGAAGAATGGGGGAAAGCCTCGAACACATCACAGGGGATAATTTGCTGAACACTACATCAAAGACCGAGAATTGACTATGGAACCTCATAAAATCGAAAATCTTCTGTGAGGCAAGGGACACTGTTAATAAGACAAAACAGTAGAGACCAATGGACTGGGAAAATATCTTTACCAATCATACATTTGATAGAGGGATAGTATCCAATAAATACAAAGAACGCAAGAAGTTAGACTCCAGAGAATCAAATAACCCTATTAAAAATGGGGACAGAGCTAAACAAAGAATTCTCAACTGAGGAATATCAAATGGCTGAGAATCATCTAATGAAGTTTTCAATATCCTTAGCCATCAGTGAAATACAAATCAAAATCACCTTGTGATTCCACCTAACACCAGTCAGAATGACTAAGATCTAAAACTCAGGTGACAGCATCTGCTGGCACAAATGTTGAGAAAAAGGATGCCTCCATCATTTCTAGTGAGATTGCAAGGTGGTAAAAATCACTCTGGAAATCAGTCTGGAGTTTCCTCAGAAAATTGGACATAGTATAACCTGAGGACCCAGCTATACCATTCTTGGGCATATACCAGAAAGATTCTCCAACATGCAATAAGGACACAGGATCCACTATGTTTGTAGCAGTCATATTTATAATAGCCAAAAAATGAAAACAGTCCAGATGTCCCTCAACAGAGGAATGCATACAGAAAATGTGGTACATTTACACAATTTAATGCTACTCAGCTATTAAAAACAATGACTTCATGAAATTATTAGGCAAACAGATCGATCTAGAAAATATCCTGAGTGAGATAACTCAGTCACAAAAGAACACACATGGTATGTATTCACTGATAAGTAGATATTAGGCAAAGAGCTTGGAATACTCATGGCAAAACTCACAGACCACATGAGGCTGAAGAGAAAGGAAGACAAAGGAATTGAAGCTTCAGTCCTACTTAGAAGGGGGAACAAAATAATCATGGGAGACAGAGGGAGAGAGGGACCTAGAAGGGAAAGAGGAGGGGGAGGGAAAATGGGGACAGGATTAGGTATAGAAGGAGATAGAGGAGATGGTCAGGAAATTGAACAGAAGTGTGTAGCAATCTGTAATGGGAATCGGTTTAACTACCAGAAAGTCCAGATGCCAGGAAAGCAAGATCCTTCCAGGTCGACAGGGGGATGACATTAACTGAAATTCCCCACAAACTGGAGGGAGAACCTGTGAAGACTGTATATCCAGAGGTTAGGCATGACCCTCCTGCTCCAGGTAAGGGATGGGACCACCCACATCCAAAATTTTAACCTAGAATTTCTTCTCTCTAAAGAAAATACAGGGTCAAAGAGTGAAACAGTGACTAAAAAAGGCCATCCACAGACTGCCCCTGCATGGTCCTCCTCCATCCCACATGCAGACATCAAACACCAATACTATTGCTGACGCCAAGAAGTGCTTGCTAAAGAAGCCTGAAACATCTGTCTCCTTAGAGACTCTGTCAGTTCCTGACCAATACAGATGTGGATCCTCATAGCCAACCATCTGACCGATCATAGGACCCCTAATGGAGGAGTTAGGAGAAGGACTGTACTTGCTGAAAGTGCCTTATCTGACATCAATGGAAGGGGAAGCCTTTGGTCCTGTGAAGGTTTGATGCCCTAGGGTAGAGAAATGTTAGGGTGGTAAGGCTGAAGTGGGTGGGTAGGTGGGGGAGCACCTTCATAGAGGCAGGTTAAGGGGGGGGGTGGAATAGCAGAGTTGCAGAAGGGAAATTGGGAAAGGGAATAGCATTTAAAATGTAAATAAATAAAATATCTAATTTTACAAAAGAAAAAGTTCACAGAAAAGCATTTATTCTAAGTTTTATACTATGTTCATACTAGTATGAATTTATACTATGTTCATAAGTACTTATACAAATATAAATATTTCAAATTTTATGCAAAATTTCTTTAACAATGGTACTGAAATATGAAGTTGTTTAAAATATTAACTGTGTTCCTTAGTATCAAGACTTTGATCATTAATGTGGTTACTTATAAAAATAAACTGAAGTTAATTCAAAGTTCTCAAACCTTGTTTCTTTCTTTAGCAAATACATTTTATTTTTCAGATATCAATCTGAACACTCATAATTTTGAATGAAGATTATAAATAGTCATGTCCTCGTTTAAAATGACTTCCCATCTGTATCGCCAAATCTGTTTCTTTAAATTACATAAAACATCCTACTTTATTATGTGGGAGAGGGGAGAAGGAAATGCATGGTATAAAAATTGATGTGAGAACTCCTCCTATTAGTAAAATTATTTACTGCTGTTTTAATTTCCTCAAGAATTTGATTTTCAAAATTTTTAAAGTTATTTTAATAGGTCATAATAAAAAGACACAGGAAATAGAACTATGTTTATTTTTATTAGCCTTCTATTGAAAATGTGTATAGCTATTTACTTATAGGTGAAAGACAGTCAGACCATTTTGAAAGAACACATTGAGGTGTGAAAACAAGAGCATGTACTCCAGCAGGGAACAGTATCTGTCTCTGACCAAAACAGAATTTCTATCAACTTAGGTGTAATGAAGCCCAGTTAGAATAATTGGAAACAACTATAAAACAACTCTAAGAAGTTTTACACAAGATTATTAAAAATGGATCATAAGGTAGTACAGAAATATAGCAGGCATCATGGTATTGGAGGGTTAGGAATTCAACACTGTCTCAATATTTTCTTAGGAAATTAGAATTTCATGACTTCTGAATAAGGAAACACTATGACACCCTCAAGAAATCATGTTTTCAGGGATTTTCTTAAAAGCTTTTGTATCTTTCATGTTATGTTGCCATGACAGGCTGCACCAGATAAGAACCATCAATGAATAAACACACCTGTTTTCCATACTCAGAGAATGATCACTTTCAAAACAACAGGGAGAAATATTGTCGGGCCACTCATCTGTACTAGATGCAGTCATCAATGTTCCCATAGGCTGCTTTTCCTGCTCAACCTTGAAATAACTCTGTCTTACACACCGATTAATCTTAGAAACTAAAACATTAGTTAAATGCATCTGACCATCCTTCAAGTAGAAGTCATACCTCCAAAGGTGGAAGTAAATTAACATATTATCTTAAATATATAAATTCAGACTAGGAGGAAAGAGTTTTAATTTGTGGGCACATCTGTCATAAGACTAAGGAAGAGTCTACTTCTCAACACTTCAAAAAAGCCAAAAGATATCCATCGATAGCCATATGCAGTTTATCATTTGTCCATAAATTGTAAAAACATACTTAACTGGTATATTTGGAAATCCTTACAACACATAAAAAAATACCCTTCTGTAAGCAAAAAATTTTAAACAACTATGTATCAATGTGTAAAGCATTGCAAGGGCTTTTCATTTGGAGGCTAGTAAGACTGACTCCCTGTATCTCAAAGGAATGTCAATTATTGAGAGGAAGCTGTGAGGATCTAAGTTCCTCATATAGTATAGACATAATCCTGTATAAGTGTTTTCTTATAGTTGTAATTAAAATTTCATTAGCTGAATTCAACTTAAGATGGGAAAGATTGAATCCACACAGGATGCAAAAAATGCATCATATGAAACTGTAGTAAATTCTCCAGATGCATAAACATTTTCTGCAACACTTTTGTGGCTTACAGGTCAATCTTCAGCAGGCATTCATTTGACTGTTTAGAATGACTATAACTTACCTCATCTGTCAGTATTTTATTTCATATTGCAATATGAAAAAATTTAATGTTAAAGTTCGATTGATACTCAATTTTAGCATGTTTTCAAAATGTAATACCAGTCACACATAGAAAGCATTTCCTGTTTTAGAAGGAAAGTGATCTCTACTCTGGAATTGTGGGCATTATGATTTACATCACTGACTTATTTTCAATGCAGGGCTCTAAATCATTAAGAATGATTTTGTGATGTTTTAGTTTGCTTGCTGTGTTGCACGTGATTCATAACATTCTGTCAAAACAAAATACATGGCTTGAAAGATATCAAACATGAAAACTATATAGTCATTTTTTACAAGGACAAAAAAAGACTATTTTACTTAGACTAAGTGATCAGAAAAAAACACATAATCAGAAGTTAGTTAGTTATCTATGTGAGCAAATGAACATGACCAAAGTAGAAAAAGGTTCAAGTGACCGTACTATTGCTTTAAAAGTATCCAAACTCTTCTTTCCACCCTTTCCCAAAGTAGGAAGTTAATTCTTGTTCTTGGAGGATGGGACTCAGTTTAAATTTTCAATTAAATTAAAATTCCATTCCAGCATATATTGTTACTACATGAAGTGGTACCTAAAATTTTTCTATAGGGCATTAACAGAAGCATGATTTGAAGCTTTAACAGAAAAAATATTTAATTTCAACATTTCTTTGTTTTTATTCTTGTACACATATATTTTGAACATTTAGAAAAGACTTAAATTAGTATAATGAAATTGTGTATGTCTATTTTAATACCTTTGGCTGGGAAATTGGAAAAGAAAATAACATTTGACATGTAAATAAAAATATTCATTAAAAAAGATTTATGATTATATCAAAACTATTACTCTTGGAACCAGTATTGAACATTTCTAGTCCAAAGTTCAGTGTGATGTTTTATTTGTTATTATAATCCATAGCAAGTTGTATAAAGAAGTTGTGGTCAACTTTTCAGAGATTGACTTAACCTTAGAAATCCAACAACACAATCCCAGTGTTTTGTGACTCTGTCTTTGATACAATTGGTATCAAACTGGTATCAGGAACTGGTATTTTTTTCCTGAAACTGTTGCTGATTTACATAAAATATTTTCAGGTATATTCTCTTCTAGAGAAGGAATAAAGGTCTCTCTGTTTCCATCTTCCAGGAAAAAGGCCTGAAGTTTTTTTTTTTTCAGATGTTTTCATTTCTTGCTAAAAGTAAGTGAACTTCCTATATAAGTGTTACTTCATAGGAGGGGACCATGAAAAATAAGAATTTAGATTGCCCAATACTCTTCGGAAGGCTCCATCTTTACAGCCATTTTGAGCTCTTTAACCAGTTCTTTCAAGCTCTTTGACTACTTATTTTGTGTTCTTGCCAATTTTTCCCAAAGCCACAGATGTCATTGCCTATTCATCTGCTGCTCTGTTTCTTCCTGATGCCCTGCAGACTGCATGGGTTTCATTCCAACTCAGATTGGAACATTTGAAGAGGAAGAAATATATATAAAAATCTGTTGCCATTTGCCTTTTCTTTACTTTATGTCCTTCACATTCAATTTTACCCTTATGGACATAGGTATATTTTTTTTAGTTTATTTTTTAATAAATGGCAATTCAAATAAGCTCTCTCATCTTTTGTTTTGAAATCCCGGAAAGTGAAAAAAATGTCCCTTTTCAACAAGAAAGTAGAATAAGAAGTTATATGTCTCAAATACTTCAAAATTTCAGTTAGTTCTGGAGATACTTAAAATCTTATATACAGTTATTCACCTAACAAAATTTGCCTTTCAACTTTATTTTAGAAATAGTGAGATGGCATAATAGGTAAAATACTAGTTCTACAAGTCTAGATTGAGAACCAATTTTGCTGACGTCTGTCGGTCTGTCTGTCAGTTAGTCGGTCTCTCTCTCTCTCTCTCTCTCTCTCTCTCTCTCTCACACACACACACACACACACATACACATACACACACACACACATATACACACACACAGGTATACCCATCACACCATAATATATATTCAGTAATAAATACAATTAAGTTTTTCTTTCAGTGTTATTGCATTAAAATAAACAATAATTTAAACATATACTAATATGATCTGAGAAAAAGGCTATGCTTCTTTTCATTACTTTTTATTTTACATGTATATATGTTATTTATCTCTTCCCTTCTCCTTTAATCTCCCACACTCATCAATTTGGCTTCATTTTAAATTTATGTCTCTAATTTATTTTTTTTTTTGCACACACTCCCGCACACCTGCACCACACACAAACTCCTAACTCTGTTTATCATTGGTCATATGTACATTTTTAGGGCTGACCACTCAGTATTGGATAACTAGTTAGGGAGATTGTTCCTGGGGAACAGGGAGCTTATTTGATTTAATTTTCTTTTTCTTGGATATCTTCTATATTTACATTTCAAATGTTATATCCCCTTTCCCTCCTTTCCTATGCCCTGTCCCTCTCCCTCTGCTTCTATATGGATCCTCCCACTCACACCTACCCACTTCAATCTCAACATCCTGGCATTATCCTACATTGGGGAAGTGAGCCTTCACAGGACTGAGGGTTTTTCCTCCTATTGGTCCTGGGCACTGATATCCTCTACTACATGGTTGGAGTCTTATTTTCTCAGTACTCAGAACTTGCATAAAACTCTCCATGCATTAACTGCATAATGGGATGTCAATTTGTCTTATTGTTCGCATCTTTTTAGGTAACCATACCATCAATATCTCATAAGTGTAGGTTCCCTCTCATATATATGAAAACACAACTCATAACATAATCTGTACCTCTATCTCTGACCATCTCTGTCCTCAATTCCTGAACGTTCTCTGAGCCTTAGGTGTAGAAGTTGGGTTGTAGAGGTATCAAGTGTGACTGGACACACTCTAATTAGTTATTTTCTGAATTTTGCCCAGCTGTGGTTGTAATGATCTCCATATGATGTACTAGTATACATCTTTGAGAAATGATAATGTAAATGTTTTCTCATTAATTCATATAAATGATTTTTTAGTCTTCAACATTTCACAAATATTTAATTATGAAAAATGTCACTTGCATTCATCATCCCTCAGTCAATTGTGTCTTTCAGTTTAATTTTATACAGTGTATGTTTATTGCCATTATATTTGAATCTTTTTGGTCTTTGCAAGCATTAATTTCTCATTATTTGAGGTATCTAGATTGTGACAGCAAGATAGCTCATTGGGTAAACAAACTGATTACTAACTAAACACAATGATGTGACTTCATGTACTAGATTCCACAACATAAGGAAACACCAATTTCCACAAGTTAGTACACACACACACACACACACACACACACACACACACAAATAATTAAATGTTTAAAAGACATGTGAATAATGAGTACAACAAAGTTTGACAATTTATTCTGCATATATATTATCAATGACTTTAGTTTAATATCTTTGTGTCATTACCTGTAGATTTAAAGGAAGTTTAGGCATGGACTAATTTTAACGGTTGTATCAATTGACTACATACTAGGGATTTATACTAAAAAATATGTAATGGATTTAAACTTGAAATATTTTCCAAGCCATATTTTAAATTCATTTCATCACTCATAATGAATGTGGTTCATCAGAATAAAAACTTTATACATCAAAATAAAAACGGAGAGAAAAAAACAAATCTTTTACTCCAGTTTTTTTTTTTTAATTTTCAGCTATCACCTTTACAATGTGCCCATATACCATGCTAGGTTACTCCAAAATTTGTTTAGACAAACTAGTAAAGTGAATCACTGATATATGAATCAGAGAAAATCTCAAGCAACTTTAAGAATACCTAATATTTAGAGGCAGGGACTTTGGCTCCATTCTCTATAGAAAAAAATCCTAGATACTCAGTATTTCCAGGTTATAAGTTGCATGTGTTTTGTTTTTACACATTAAAAAAGTCTTTACATGGTTGTCAGTGTTTTATATTAATATAAAGATGTGGTATTTGAAATGCTAATATATTAAAAACTTACTATGTCATATACGCTTTATTAACCTCTGTTAACTATTCTGCCTCTTTTATGAGTCATTTCAGGGGATTATGCAAATTATCCCCTTGTAAATGTTCCTTATTTTATTTAACAATAAAAATATCTATATATTTAGTCTGTCAATTGTAAAGATTTTCAAGAACTCTTCCTGGTTTTAAACATATATTAACGGAGTTTTTCTTTGACATTTTTTAGGGAGATCCAGGTATACTCTGTAAATGCCAGAGGAAATATAGAAATAAAAATAATATTGCAGCATTAGGTAGTAAACTGTCAGCAAACTGTCTTCTTACATTTTGATTCAGTATAATCTCAAAGGAAAAAAGTCAAGCTATAGCTGGATACAAATTTGGATATCTCATTAAATTCCTGACATGCTTTAGTAGCTTCCAAGCTTAAAGATATTGACTATAATTGGGGAATTAAAATGCATTTTGGCTCCATTCCATGCAATTATCTTACCTTAAAGTTTTGTCACATTATATGATTTTATTGCATATTTATATAAAATGATGACTTTTAATCTTAATTCATATGATTTCCCAATGTCTAATTTAAAATCATTTAAACATCTGTCTTTAGTCATATTGTATGAATGCTGATTCTACAGTCTCTGCTACAGATGGCTGAAAAATGCATGGTCCACGTGGGCCATTTCAGCTTTCTGGTCACTGTTCTATCACATCCAATCCCTGGGGCTCCTGTGCTTCCTTTATTTTGTTTCTGGCAGCCTTGTGTAAATTGGAGTGTTCCTATTCTCATCTGCTCATTCCTTTACTGTCATAACAATCCCATTTTTGTATTGAAAATTGGTCTTCTCTGAGGCTTAAATATTGTTTTATGTTCTTTATGGTTGCGATATTCTAAATGAAAACTAAGATTTATGATGCCCTGGAGAGACCACTTGTTTTCAGTCCTTCAAAGAAAAATGTTACATTAAAGAGAGTGTTGGTAACCCCACAGTGCATTAGAACATTTCATGAAATATTAACTATGCTTAAAAGAAAGTGAACACCACACTTATTTATAGAGCTGAAAATTATTGTATGTGCTAATGTAATACTATGAATATTCACAATACTTCTTACCTTACATTTTCTATGACTATATCTAAAAATATCTCCCTCCCTCATATCAGTTTAAAGTATTCTTTATGTATCACTACACAGAGAGTGCTAAATAACCTCAAGGGAATTCATCTATTTTCTGGTAGAGGAAGAATCTATCTTTTAGGATAAATGTGAAGCATTAATAAATTCCACAGGCTGTCATATAAATTGTAATTCAATCCTAAGTAAAAAAATAATAAAAACAACTGTAACTTCTGAGGCTTATCTTCAAAGGATTACTTTTATGTCAACTTTTTGAACTCCAACTAGAATAGCTCATGCACCAACCCATACTAAGACCACTCATTTAAGGTCAACTTTAGAAATGGCATATTAACTATTAGAGTCATGTTATTTTTTCCAAGCCTTAAAGGAGATGCTGCCATGGTCTAGCATAGTCACTACTATAAAATATTATTTTATAAAAACAATACTTCTTGTCTTAGAATAAATATCTCACACTGAAAACTTTTGTTGATAGATTTTTTTTATTTTATTGTAATGCACTGTTTGCATGGAAATCTGATCATCACATTCTTGTATAGTCTCCTGAGACTGGAGTTAGGTATTATTTAGCTAGCATATGAATTCTGGGAATCAATCTCGATGGGCAATCAGTGTTTTTTAAGCACTGAACCAGTTCTCAAGTTACATCAGTTAAACACAGTCATTGGCAAAATTCATCAATGGTGTGTTCTTAACTTCTTTTGTACCACTTGCCTGCTATAAATTTTCTATCAAATTTCATTGCAGCCTTTCTTTGGCTAGCAGAGCTTTAATTTTTTGACACCATGTTTACTTACAGGCAGGTAGTCACCCTTTGAGAGGCCTGAATTAGCCAGAGGCAGGCTGAATCAATGACAAGCTGAAAACTGATAGGACAAAGTTTCTGCTTCTAAGAAATGAGAACCCAGTTCCAAGAACCTGTGGTCAGCCAACCACAGCTGTGGGCAGCCAACACAAGGGCACATTGTCATCTAGTCTAAATTAAGAACAGGTAGCTAGAATGAGTAACCAACCATCTAGGAAGTCTCCAGAGCCTAACCAATTATAGAATCAGTCAGATATCTAAAAGGGCATACACCCCTTCATGGAATTCCCCTAATTGACTATAAAAGCTGGGCTGGTGAATTCACCAGAGGTCTCCATTCCCAAATGGCAAGACCACCACATGACAAAATTCGGCTGAATAAATGCTCTTTGTTTTTGCACAGTATTTGAGTCTGGGATATCATTCTTCTGCAAAGCATAGACCCAAACACCTTTACTGGGAGACTTGGATTGTCTAGAATAACATGCTGAGGTTTCATTAGAAATCAGATTGAGTAGGCATGTGCTTTCAAATGGAGCTCCCTCGAGAAAATGTGGTGGTGTTTGTCTCAAAATGGTTGTATTAGACAGTACAAGTAATATCTTAGGGGGAAAAATTTACTTCTTTTATTACTACTGGCCTTTAATGGTTTCAGAAAAATCATTATTAATGGATTATCTCTCTAGAACTTGAATCATACAGTGATGTATATATAGTCATCATTATGTTGTAGGTCAAACACTTCTTCTATATGAGTAAGTTATTCCTGTCATTAATTGTAAACCCGTAATAATAATGCATTTGATAATTCTTTCTAGACTTCGCTGGTTATTGTAATATTTAGGTGCAACACAAATTTAATAATGGATGATAACCAAATTAGGAAAAATAACTATTCTATTTCTGTGTACCATATAAAATAAGTACCGCAATGTACATTGTAGATAATAAATTTCTATATGATGTTAATATGTATTTTAAGAAATGTAATAAGAACGCCAACATATACGTGGAAGTTGAACAATGCTCTACTCAATGATAACCTGGTCAAGGAAGAAATAAAGAAAGAAATTAAAGACTTTTTACAATTTAATGAAAATGAAGGTACAACATACCCAAACCTATGGGACACAATGAAAGCTGTGCTAAGAGGAAAACTCATAGCTCTGAGTGCCTGCAGAAAGAAACAGGAAAGAGCATATGTCACCAGATGACAGCACACCTAAAAGCTCTAGAACAAAAAGAAGCAAATACACCCAGGAGGAGTAGAAGGCAGGAAATAATCAAACTCAGAGCTGAAATCAAACAAGTAAACAAAAAAGACCATAGAAAGAATCAACAGAACCAAAAGTTGGTTCTTTGAGAAAATCAACAAGATAGAGAAACCATTAGCCAGACTAACGAGAGGACACAGAGAGTGTATCCAAATTAACAAAATCAGAAATAAAAAGGGAGACATAACTCCGGATTCAGAGGAAATTCAAAAAATCATCAGATCTTACTATAAAAGCCTATATTCAACAAAACTTGAAAATCTACAGGAAATGGACAATTTACTAGACAGATACCAGGTACCGAAGTTAAATCAGGAACAGATAAACCAGTTAAACAACCCCATAACTCCTAAGGAAATAGAAGCAGTCATTAAAGGTCTCCCAACCAAAAAGAGCCCAGGTCCAGATGGGTTTAGTGCAGAATTCTATCAGACCTTCATAGAAGACCTCATACCAATATTATCCAAACTATTCCACAAAATTGAAACAGATGGAGCACTACCAGATTCCTTCTACGAAGCCACAATTACTCTTGTACCTAAACCACACAAAGACCCAACAAAGAAAGAGAACTTCAGACCAAGTTCCCTTATGAATATCGATGCAAAAGTACTCAATAAAATTCTGGCAAACCAAATTCAAGAGCACATCAAAACAATCATCCACCATGATTAAGTAGGCTTCATCCCATGTATGCAGGGATGGTTTACTATACAGAAAACCGTCAATGAGGTCCATTATATAAAAAAAAAACTGAAAGAACAAAATCACATGATCATTTCATTAGATGCTGAAAGCATTTGACAAAATTCAACACCCCTTCATGATAAAAGTCCTGGAAAGAATAGGAATTCAAGTCCCATACCTAAAAATAGTAAAAGCCATATACAGCAAACCAGTTGCTAACATTAAAGTAAATGGAGAGAAACTTGAAGCAATCTCACTAAAATCAGGGACTAGACAAGGCTGCCCACTCTCTCCCTACTTATTCAATATAGTTCTTGAAGTTCTAGCCACAGCAATCAGACAACAAAAGGAGGTCAAGGGGATACAGATCAGAAAAGAAGAAGTCAAAATATCACTTTTTGAAGATGATATAATAGTATATTTAAGTGATCCCAAAAGTTCCACCAGAGAACTACTAAAGCTGATACACAACTTCAGCAAAGTGGCTGGGTATAAAATTAACTCAAATAAATCAGTAGCCTTCCTCTACACAAAAGAGAAACAGGCCGAGAAAGAAATTAGGGAAATGACACCCTTCATAATAGATCCAAATAATATAAAGTACCTCGGTGTGACTTTAACCAAGCAAGGGAAAGATCTGTACAATAAGAACTTCAAGACACTGAAGAAAGAAATTGAAGAAGACCTCAGAAGATGGAAAGATCTCCCATGCTCATGGATTGGCAGGATTAATATACTAAAAATGGCCATTTTACCAAAAGCGATCTACAGATTCAATGCAATCCCCATCAAAATACCAATCCATTTCTTCAAAGAGTTAGACAGAACAATTTGCAAATTCATCTGGAATAACAAAAAACCCAGGATAGCTAAAACTATCCTCAACAATAAAAGGACTTCAGGGGGAATCACTATCCCTGAACTCAAGCAGTGTTACAGAGCAATAGTGATAAAAACTGCATGGTATTGGTACAGAGACAGACAGATAGACCAATGGAACAGAATTGAAGACCCAGAAATGAACCCACACACCTATGGGCACTTGAATTTTGACAAAGGAGCCAAAACAATCAAACGGAAAAAAGATAGCATTTTCAGCAAATGGTGCTGGTTCAACTGGAGGTCAACATGTAGAAGAATGCAGATCGATCCATGTTTTTCACCCTGTACAAAGTTTAAGTCCAAGTGGATCAAGGACCTCCACATCAAACCAGACACACTCAAACTAATAGAAGAAAAACTAGGGCAGCATCTCGAACACATGGGCACTGGAAAAAATTTCCTGAACAAAACACCAATGGCTTATGCTCTAATCAAGAATCAACAAATGGGATCTCATAAAACTGCAAAGCTTCTGTAAGGCAAAGGACACTGTGGTTAGGACAAAACGGCAACCAACAGATTGGGAAAAGATCTTTACCAATCCTACAACAGATAGAGGCCTTATATCCAAAATATACAAAGAACTCAAGAAGTTAGACTGCAGGGAGACAAATAACCCTATTAAAAAATGGGGTTCAGAGCTAAACAAAGAATTCACAGCTGAGGAATGCCGAATGGCTGAGAAACACCTAAAGAAATGTTCAACATCTTTAGTCATAAGGGAAATGCAAATTAAAACAACCCTGAGATTTCACCTCACACCAGTGAGAATGGCTAAGATCAAAAACTCAGGTGACAACAAATGCTGGCGAGGATGCAGAGAAAGAGGAACACTCCTCCATTGTTGGTGGGATTGCAGACTGGTACAACCATTCTGGAAATCAGTCTGGAGGTTCCTCAGAAAATTGGACATTGAACTGCCTGAGGATCCAGCTATACCTCTCTTGGGCATATACCCAAAAGATGCCCCAACATATAAAAAAGACACGTGTTCCACTAT
Source organism: Rattus rattus (assembly GCF_011064425.1). Taxonomy (NCBI): domain Eukaryota; kingdom Metazoa; phylum Chordata; class Mammalia; order Rodentia; family Muridae; genus Rattus; species Rattus rattus. The sequence continues at coordinate 36,215,878 of NC_046166.1, forward strand.
GTTCATTGCAGCCTTATTTATAATAGCCAGAAGCTGGAAAGAACCCAGATGCCCTTCAACAGAGGAATGGATACAGAAAATATGGTACATCTACACAATGGAATATTACTCAGCTATCAAAAACAATGCCTTTATGAAATTCATAGACAAATGGTTGGGACTGGAAAATATCATCCTGAGCGAGGTAACCCAATCACAGAAAAACACACTTGGTATGCACTCATTGATAGGTGGCTATTAGCCCAAATGCTTGAATTACCCTGATGCCTAGAACACATGAAACTCAAGACGGATGATCAAAATGTGAAGGCTTTACTCCTTCTTTAAAAGGGGAAACAAGAATACCCTTGGCAGGGAATAAAGAAGCAAAGATTAAAACAGACACAGAAGCCTGCCCCACATGTGGCCCATACATATACAGCCATCCAATTAGACAAGATGGATGAAGCAAAGAAGTGCAGGCAGACTGGAACCGCATGTAGATCTCTCCTGAGAGACACAGCCAGAATACAGCAAATACAGAGGTGAATGCTAGCAGCAAACCACTGAACTGAGAACAAGACCCCCGTTGAAGGAATTAGAGAAAGAACTGGAAGAGCTTGAAGGGGCTCGAGACCCCTTATGAACAACAATGCCAAGCAACTAGAGCTTCCAGGGACTAAGCCACTACCTAAAGACTATACATGGACTGACCCTGGACTCTGACCTCATAGGTAGCAATGAATAGCCTAGTAAGATCACCAGTGGAAGGGGAAGCCCTTGGTCCTGCTAAGACTGAACCCCCAGTGAACGTGATTGTTGGGGGGAGGGCAGCAATGGGGGGAGGGTTGGGAGGGGAACACCCATAAAGAAGGGGAAGGGGAGGGATTTGGGGGATGTTTGCCCGGAAACCGGGAAAGGGAATAACATTCGAAATGTAAATAAGCAATACTCAAATTAATAAAAAAAAATAAAATAAAAAAAAGAATCTTTCCATTTACAATTGTAGATAAGTGTGTTGACATTATATGTATTATACTAACATTAAACATATTTGTATCATATCAATGTTTAAAACTCAACTATACATGTATTGTTACATATTCTTCTTTTCTTAAAATTCTTTCTAAAACAAAAGGCTATTTTTAATTGGCCTTTCATGAAATATTAGCATTAATTCACTTTTTTTTTTTTTTTGCAAAAGCCTCTTTGAAAGTTGAAGGTCAATGATGGATAGTATATAAAAACTTGCCATAGGTGTACATTAATGATTAAAAACTCTGGAAAATTTTATAGCACTATGCAAATATGAATTACTCTCCCAATAATCTAGGGGGTCAAAATAAACATTACTAGACATGGGATTTTTAAAACAATGTAGAAATACGTTGTTCCAGGAAGCATTTGTGAACCCCAAAACACTATCAAGGTTCCAACTCAGACATAATCATGTAAGGGTCTCTTTATTACACACTTGAGTTTGAGCTTACTCACTGTGGGCCCACGGGACAGTTTTGTCAAGCAGTCCCAAAATGTCATTGGAACAAGGTTCTATAGAAAATGAAAGCAAGTGGCAGGGGGTAGGGAGCTATCCTGTCAAGCATCTCACTGAATGACTATTGTAAGCCAAGAGGCAGGTGCTCTGAAAGAAGGCTGCATAAAATCACAATGGTCTGAAAGTACATCTGAAGCAATCAAGCTAATCTTTGATTGACTGTTGCTAGGAAGTAGCAAGGGAGGGACTCTAGCCAAGAACAAGTCACAGGGTCCATCCTGGTACTTGAATTTAGCTGAAGGTCCTCAGGCTTTGTTTCTTTCTCTCTTAAGATGAAGGCTGGTCCCAAGACTGAGTAGGTTTAGCCTCTCAACTGCAATTATTTAAATATAGTGAAATTTTTGTTTTCATATTTAAGAGAAATCAACCATGAAAATAATTGCTGATACCATATGAAAAAACTGAGTTAGTCGTGCCTTGCTGGTATAAGTAAGGACCTTTTGTGAGTCAGACCACTGAAAATTTTCATGCTTTTTATTAAAACTTTTATCAGCTTAGATTTTTGGGAAGCCATTTTGAGCACGGCCCAAAAAGGAAAAAACAAAACAAAACAGAAACAGAAACAGAAACTATTTTATACAGAGAGAAATCCCTTCTAGGCATTCATATCTACTTTATATGTCAAATTAACTCCAATTTCTTATGTGGCAATTATTTCAGTCTGAGGAACTTTGCTCAGTTTACTGCTTCTATGATATCTGATACAATTGTTATGACTTGGCTGCTATTTTGTTATCCACGTCTTCCTTAATACCCAGCTTCCTTATTTTATATCTTATTTCTTTTTTTTTTTTTGCTTCCTTATTTTAATACAGCTCTACTTCCATCCTTTCCTTCACACCAAGCCTTAATCAAAGTATAAATCTAATCCAATCATTAGGAGAGCCATATCTGGTCTGCAGAAATATACAGTTCTTCCCTGCTAACTACCTCTTCTGCGTATAACAGAGGATGACAAATGAAGGGTGACCTAAGATGAATATAGAAAATTTTCTTTCAGTCATTCTCAGGAAAGGAGAAATGTAGGCATGTGAACACAAGAGAGAAAAGCAATTTGGCATATATAAGGATCTGCAGAAAGAGTCAAGCCAGAAGAGGATATTGCAAATTGGTTTTTTTAAATATATATATAGAAAATGAGAAAAGCAAAGTATAGTAGGAAATGTCTGAAAAAAAGTTTAATGAAAATCAGCAAGATCGTTTTTCTATCTGTGAGATAAGCAATAAAAGGCTAAACCTGGTTCAGATCAAGTACTCTAGATATGGCTGATTGGCAATGGTGAAGTCAGGGTTCAGGTCAGAAAGAGTGCGGAGACAATCATAGAGGGATTAGAATCCCCAAAAGGAGTCTGAAGGAAAAGCAGAATTTGAAAGGGAAGGACAATTATGGAGGATAATGGACAGGAGAAAAAGATCCACAAGGGGAGGAACAGAAAATATAAATAAAACTTAATCGGCTGGGGGTACACAAAAGGCGTATGTGGGCAATAGGGAGTATAAAGTGTAATGAATAGGTAAACAGTGGATAGCAAGATCTGTGAAAGTAAAAAGAAACAGCTATTATTAACATACATGAGGGTTGGGGATTTAGCTCAGTGGTAGAGCGCTTGCCTAGGAAGCACAAGGCCCTGGGTTCAGTCCCCAGCTCCGAAAAAAAAAAAAAACAAAAAAAAACAAAAAAAACATACATGAGAGATTTTTACTAGATTGTGTAGCCATCACACATTTAGAGGCAATGTTGTTGTACTAAAACTCTAGCACCTTCAAAAGAAGGGCAGAGAATTAAAACAAACAAACAAACAAACAAACAGCAAGTCCCTAAGCCAGGAGGAGGGACTAAAATAGGACTCTGTTGACACTGAGGTAATTTGTGTGTTTACCTATTGGAAGGGTAAGTAAAACTTAAAGAAACCCTGACATACTAGTAGAGAAAGTCAGTCAAGAACATATATGTCACAATGATTAATTAAAATACATTCAAAAAGAAACCAAGCCTTCAATATTTCAAATCACCTGCAGACAGCTAGTGAATGCTGAAACAAAGTGAAGCAAAAAGGCTCTTGAGCTGTCACTACAACAATAATATTTGGAAGACAAATAGATCAGAGTTATTAGAGCATCAATTTTGTTACTGAGACGAGAAAGACAATATGTGAGCAATGCAGTGATGCTTAGGCTACTAGGTACTTGCAAGTTCCAGGTCCTGTGTCTCAGATCAAGGAATTAGGCCAGGTATGGGTGTCAGGAAGAAACAGGCAATCTGCAAAAAACACCAACACTTTTTACAGTAAATTGTGGGTTTCAGAGCAAGAGCAAGTCATGGTTAAGATTTTCGCTTGTGTCCTAAAAAGAAAATGAGAAAAGGGTGAAGAAAAAGCCATGCTTTTCAGTTGGAATTGAGGAATGCATTAAGGCATTGCATTGACTCTATAAGCGGTTGTTCTATAAAAGAAACTTCAAGGGTCTATAAGTGCATACTGCTTTAAGAATGCTTATTCTTCCAATTTTAAGTGATTTTTATTTGTTTCAGATTCCCTGACATCTCCTGCTCAGGTGATTGACAAGCCCAGTGATTAACTCTTAGAGGAAAGCTGCAATACTGTGTTTTGATGATGTTATAATCTTTTGAGTGATGAAGAAAGTCATGTCATCACCCTGAGTCAGTTCTCATTGTTTTAACCAAAATCGTGTAATAGTAGGTTACTATCAATAAAAGAAAAATACAAAAAGTAGGTAACATATAACCAAGCTTTACTGTGAAGAATACATTTCTCTTACTAGGGCTTACTAAAGCCCTGTTTCCTGCACATATTGCATTTCAAATGTACAGTCTATATTTTCCCTTCATTTTATGTTTTATATACTTGTTAGCATGAGTGTGTGCACACACGGATATGGTGTCCCTGCACAGGGAGGCCAGAGTTCAATGTCAAATGGCTAATCTTGACGACTTTCTACATTTATTTTATGAGAAACCTGAAGGTTAAGACTGAAGCAGTCTATCTGCACAGTGAGCCTTTCTTAACCCAGGACCTCTCTTCTGCCATTGAGCAACTTAATTTGGCCATGGTAATATAAAACATTGCAGGGGAATTCCCCACCCAATACCAGATTGTTTATGTCACAGATCACCCATGAGGTATTTATATCCATTGATAATTGTGTTACATATATTTCTTTTCTCTTATCATACAGGGTATTTCTCTATCCCAAATAGATTTATAACTTCCCTCAACATTTCCATCTCCCTATTTAACGTGACTATGGTGATCCCCTGGAACTGGAGTTACATTTACATTTCTTAGATTCCATTTCTGTGCTGGGAATTGAACCTGGGTCCTTTAAAAGAACAGCCAGTTTTCTTAAAGCCTGATCCATCTTTCCAGGCCCTAAATTAAATTTCTTAATATAAAATTTGATTGTTCATTAAATACCTTCTGTTTATGAATTCCTTTGCTCCTGATATTTCCATATCATCCTAAACTAACCACACAGCTAAGTTTTAAAAGCATCTAATCATGTCTCATCCAAGAGGATCCTATCGATATTTTTCTATTTAAAAGTTTAAAATCTAGTCTCTATGAAAAACATAGATTCACAATGGGATCTCTAGTTGGCACATACATAGGTAAATATTCCTTTTATTAATTAAATGAACGCCATTTTTATTTTTCTGTTTTATGAGTAACTGTGCTTTGCTTACATATAATGTCTGTATATTAAACAACTGCTTGGTGCTCGTGGGAGCCAGAAGAAGATGGTGGCTTCACAGAGACAGTTACAGATAGTAGTGAGCCATCAAATAAGAGGTGAGCATCAGGGGTTGGGGATTTGGCTCAGTGGAAGAGTGCTTGCGTAGTAAGTGCAAGGCCCTGGGTTCGGTCCCCAGCTCTGAAAAAAAAAAAAAAAAGAAAGAAAAGAAAAAAAAAAGAAAAAAAGAAAGAGGTGAGCATCAAAGTAGAGTTCCCTGGAACAGTCACATATTTTTTTTTCTTTTCTCTTTTTTTCGGAGCTGGGGACTGAACCCAGGGCCTTACGCTTGCTAGGCAAGCGCTCTACCACTGAGCTAAATCCCCAACCCGCACATATTTTTTTAAACCACTGGGCCATCTCTATGTGTATTACATGGAGCAAAATGGCAGAAAGACTCATCTCCACCCTAAAAAGTCAACTTTTCAATAAATTATGTAAAGTCAATCAAGCACACTCATTTAGTCCTTCACTAAGTATTTCCTAAAGTTGACCAGAAGTCAAGAATAACTTCAGATGCTAAGATCCAATGTGTCACTATGCATTTCACAACAGTACCAGAAAAGCAGTGACCCAGAAGATGCAGAATACATCGAAAGTGCCAGAGTAGGTTTTGTACAGAACATGATGATTAACTGGGGATAGTTGAGACTCTTGGTATTCAAATATGGACCCATATAAGCTAAAAGTGAACTGTATGTTGATAATATTTACAAGAAAATAAAAAAAATATAAATAAAATTTGTGCCTCAAAAAATATACAAGTTCAAGACACATTTATAGTTGTGTTAACTTTCATAGTAAATAAGTTATGCAATACTAAAGAATTAGTATTAAATCTAGAATACATGGATAGTTCTTAAGTATCTAAATATATGCTTAGATAAAAGTTCTGTGGGAGAAAAAAATGACATCTCAGAAATTTATTATTTAAAAAGTATACAAAGGAACTGACCCTGGACTCTGACCTCATAGGTAGCAATGAATATCCTAGTAAGAGCACCAGTGGAAGGGGAAGCCCTGGGTCCTGCTAAGACTGAACCCCCAGTGAACTAGATTGTTGGGGGGAGGGCGGCAAGGGGAGGAGAATGGGGAGGGGAACACCCATAAGGAAGGGGAGGGGGGAGGGGGATGTTTGCCCGGAAACCGGGAAAGGGAATAACACTCGGAATGTATATAAGAAATACTCAAGTTAATAAAAAAAAAAAGGATACAAAGAAAATATGATTGTAAGACTATTCTTCATCACTTGATGTTACTGGGAACATTTAGATTGATTTCTAAGGAATAAAGTCAGAAGACATAAAAAAGTGAAAGTGCTATGGTTTGAATGTACTTTTTAAATCTCACTGCAAATCTTAATGCCAGAAAAACTATATTAAGGCATGTGCCCTTGAGGAGATGGTTACAGAGTATAGAAAATTATATGTTTACAACAAAACATGAATAATTTATTCTTAAATGAAAAATAGACTTTGTCTTTAAGAATGTATTATTATTTCTGTGGGAGTGAGATCTTTAGCATGGGAAAATATTCCTTTAAAATCAGAAACCTGTTTTTAAATTGGACACTGCTCTGCTTTCTTCATGATGATTCATTCAAGAGAATAGAGATCCTGAACCACTGGCTGTGTTTGTGTACAGTTCCGGAATGTGTTAGTCTTCATTCCAAAAGTTAAATATATCAGATTTGTTCAAAAACTGCCATATTTTTACTTCAGAAAAGTGGATGGCATGTATGTAATGAAACATAAATATATCACTGATAACAGAAAGAACATTTTAAGAAGAAAATTATAACTTGAATCAAATTAGAATATTCTGTTCTTGTAAAATGTAATGACAGGCCAGTCTCCATCCGCTGTTGAGAGCTAAGAATGTCCCACAGCCCTCCATCTCGAAATCCTGCCAGGAGATAGATGGTCTATCAGAGGGCTCTTACTCCTAAGATCACAGGCTAACAGGCACACAGGATGGACAAGCTGTAGTCAGAGACAGCAAGATCGACTAACACCAGCGATAACCAGATGGCTAGAGGCAAGCACAGGAAATGAAGCAACAGAAAGCAAGGCTACTTGGCATCATCAGAACCCAATTCTTCCACCATGTCAAGTATGGGACATCCCAACACACCACAAAGTATCATTTGGATTTAATATCACATCATGATGATGATAGAGGCCTTTAAGAAGGACACAAATAACTTCCTTAAAGAAATACAGGAGAACACAGGTAAACAAGCAGAAGCCCTTAAAAAGGAAACATAAAATCCCTTAAAAATACAAAAAAACTATCCAACAGGTGAAGGAATTGAACAAAATCATCTACACCCTAAAAATGGAAATATAAACAATAATCACGAGAGAGACAACACTGGAGGTAGAAAACCTAGGAAAGAGATCAGGAGTCATAGATGCAAAACAAGCATCCACAACAGAATATAAAACATAGAAGAGAGAATATCAGTGGTAGAAGAAAACATCGACACAACAGTCAAAGGAAGTGCAAAATGCAAAAATCTCCTAACACAAACCATCCAGGAATTCTAGATACAATGAGAAGACCAAACCTAAGAATAATAAGTATAGAAGACAGCTAGGATTCGCAACTTTTTAAAAAAGATTTCTTTATTTTATTTATATGAGGACCCTGTAGCTGTCTTCAGACAAACCAGAAGAGGTATTCGGATTCCATCATAGATGGTTGTAAGCCTCCCTGTGTTTGTTGGGAATTGAACTCAGCATCTCTGGAAGAGCAGTCAGTGCTCTTAACCACTAAGGCATCTCTCTAGCCATGAAGATCTGCAACTTGAAGGGCCAGTAAATATCTTCAACAAAATTATACAAGAAAACTTCCCTAACCTAAAATAAAAGAGATTCCCATGAACATACAAAAAGCCTACTCCAAATAGATTGGACCAGAAAAGAAATTCCTCCTGTCTTATAATATCAAAACACCAAAAGGATAAAACAGAGAAAGAATTTTAAAAGTAGTAAGAAAGAAAGGTCAAGAAACATATAAAGACAGATCTATCAGAATTACACTAGACTCCTCAACAGAGACTATGGAAGCTAGGATATCCTAGGCAGATGTCATACAGACCCTAAGAGAACATAAATGTCAGCCCAGGATACTATATCAATCAAAACTCACAATTACCACAGATGAAAAAAAAAAAAAAACAAGATATATCATGAGAAAACCAAGTTTACAGAATATCTTTTTACAAATCCAGCCCTACAAAGGATAATAGATGGAAAACTCCAAAACAAGGTGGGGGGGGACTATACCTAGAAAAAGCAAGAAAGCAATCTTCTTTCAAAAAATCTAAAAGAAGATAGGCACACAAATATAATTCTACATCTAACAACGGAAGTAACAGGAAACAACAATCACTATTTCTTAATATCTCCTAACATCAATGGACTCCCTTCTCCAATAAAAGACTGGATACATGAACAGGACCCAACATTTGCTACATTCAAGAAATGTGCCTCAGTGACAAAGACAGACATTACCTCAGAGTAAAAAGCTGGAAAACAATATTCTAAGCCAATGGTCTCAAGAAACAAGCTGGAGTAGCAATTCTAATATCAAATAAAATCAACTTTCAACCAAAAGTTATCAAAAAGATAAAACTTCATACAAATCAAAGGAAAAATCTATCAAGATGATCTCTCAGTTCTGAACATTTATGCACCAAATGCAAAGATACCCAGATTCATAAAAGAAACTTTGTTAAAACTCCAAGGATATATTAGAAAACACACAAAGTTACTGGGAGACTATAAGCCCCACTCTCATCAATGGATAGAACATAAAAACAGAAATTAAACAGAGACACAGTGAAACTATCAGAAGTTATGAACCAAAAGGATTTAAGAGCTATCTATAGAACATTTCATTCTAAAACAAAAAAAAAAAACAAAACAAAACAAAAAAAAACAAACAAAAAAACCCCACATACCTTCTTCTTAGCACATCATGGTACCTTCTCAAAAATTGCCATATAATTGATCACAAAACAGGCCTCAACAGATACAAGAAGATTGACATAATCATATGCATCCTATCAGATCACCACATACTATGGCTGGTTTTCAATAACAACAATAACTTCACAAATCTCATATACACATGAAAGCTGAACAATGTTCTACATAGTGGTAACTTGGTCAAGGAAAATATAAAGACATTTTACAATTTAATGAAAATGAAGGCACAACATACCCAAACTTATGGGACACAATGAAAGCAATGCTAAGAGAAAAACTCATAGCACTGAGGGCGCCCAAAAAGAAACTGGAGAAATCATACTCTAGCAGCATGATGGCACACATGAAGCTCTAGAATAAAAAGAAGCAAATACAACCAAAAGAGTAGAAGGAAGAAAATAATCAAACTCAGGGCTGAAATCAACCAAGTAGAAACAAAAAGACTATACAAAGAACCAACAAAGCCAGGAGCAGGTTCTTTGAGAAAATCAACAAGATAGATAAACCCTTAGCCAGACTAACCAGAGGGCACAGAGAGTGTGTCCAAATTAAAACAATCAGAAAGGAAAAGGAAGGTATCCCATCAGAATCTGAAGAAATTCAAAAAATTATCAGACTAAATTACAAAAGCCTATAGTCAACAAAATTGGAAAATCTGGATGAAACAGACAATTTTCTAGACAAATACCAGATACCAAAGTTAAATCAGAGTCAGATTAACCATCTAAAATTCCCATAATCCCTAAAGAAAGTCTCTCAATCAAAAACAAGATGCCCAGGATCAGATGGGTTTAGTGCAGAATTCTATCAGGCCTTCAGAGAAGATCTAATACCCATACTCTCTAAACTATTCCACACAATAGAAAAAGAAGGACTACTAGCCAATTCTTTCTATGAAGCCAAAATTATGCTTATAACTGACCTACACAAAAATCCTACAAAGAAAGAGAACTTCAGACCAATTTCCCTTATGAATATTGGTGTAAAAATATTCAATAAAATTCTTGAATAGCGAATCTGAGAACACATGAAAATGATCATCGAACATGATCAAGCAGGTTTCATCTCAGGAATTTAGGGAATGGTTCTATATATATATATATATATATATATATATATATATATATATATATATATATATATATATATATGTGTGTGTGTGTGTGTGTGTGTGTGTGTGTGTGTGTGTGTGTGTGTGTGTGTAATTCACTATATAAACAACCTCGAGGAAAATACCACATGATTATCTCTTAGATGTTGAGAAAGCATTTGACAAAATCCAACACACCTTCATGATAAAAGTTTTGGAAAGATCAGTAATTCAAGGGCTGTAACTAAACATAATAAAAACAATATACAGGAAACCAGTAGCTAAAATCAAGCTAAATGGAGAGAAACTTGAAGCATTTCCACTAAAATCTTGGAGTAGACAAGGCTGCCACACTCTTCCTATGTACTGAATATAGTACTTGACATCCTAGCCAGAGCAATCAGACAAAAAGAGTAATTAATTTGCCTCTTCATTTAGAATAACCCAAGATAGTGAAAACTATTCTCAACAATAAAAGAACTTCTGGGGTAAACATCATACCTAACCTCAAGCTGTATTACAGAGTAGTAGTGATTAAAAACTGCTTGGTATTTGTATACAGACAGACAGGTAGATCAATGAAATAAAAGGCTCAGAAATGAATCCACACACCCATGATCATTTGATCTTTGACAAAGGAGCCAAAACTATCCAATGGAAAAAGGATAACATTTTCAGCAAATGGTGCTGGTTCAACTGGAGGTCAACAATTAGAAGAATACAAGTTAAACCATTCTTACCTCCAAGTTGATCAAGGACCTCCACATAGAACCAGATATCTGAAACTAATAAAGGAGAATGTAGGGAAGACCCTCAAACAATTTTCCAAGGGCAATTTTCCTGAACAGAACACCAATTGCTTATGCTCTAACTTCAAGAATCGACAAATGGGTCCTCATAAAATTGCAAAGTTCTGTAAGGCAAAGGACACTGTCAATAGGACAAAACAGAAACCAACAGATTTGGAAAATATCTTTATCTATCTACATCTGATAGAGGGCTAATATCAAATATATAAAAAGAATTCAAAAGTTAGATTCCAGTGAACCAAATAATTCTATTAAAAATGGGGTACAGAGCTAAAGAAAGAATTCTAAACAGAAGGATATCAAATGGCTAATAAGTACCTAAAGAAATGTTCAGGGTTGGGGATTTAGCTCAGTGGTAGAGCGCTTGCCTAGCAAGTGCAAGGCCCTGGGTTCAGTCCCCAGATCCGAAAAAAAGAAAGAAAGAAATGTTCAATATCCTTAGTCGTCTGGGAACTGCAAATCAAAACAACCCTCAGATTCCACCTCACTCCAGTCAGTTTGTTTAAAATCAAAAACACAGGTGACAGCAGATTCTGGCACGAATACAGAGAAAGAGAAAATCTCCACCATTGTTGGTAAGATTGCAAGCTGGTACAACTACTCTGAAAATTAGCCTGGCATTTCTTCAGAAAAGTGAACATAAAACTACCTGAGGGTCCAGCTATAACACTCCTGGTCATATAACCAAAAGATGCTCCATCATGTAACAAGGACACATGCTTCACTATGTTCATAGCGGCCTTACTTATAATAGCCAGAAGCTGGAAATAATCCAGATGTCCTTCAACAGAAGAACAGTACAGAAAATGAGATACATTTAAATAATCGAGTACTACTCAGCTATTAAAAACAACAACTTCATTAAATTTCTAGGAAAATGATTGAAACTAGAAAATATCATCCTGAGGATGGTAAGACCACACATGGTATATACCCACTGATAATTGGTTATTTGCCCAAAACATGGATAGACAAAATACAATTCACAGACCATATAAAGCTAAAGAAGCAGGAAGACTAAATGTGGATATATCAGTCCTTCTTAGCTGGGGAAACAATATACTCAGCCGAGGAAATACAGTGACAAAGACTGTAGCAAGGAGCGAAGAAAGGCCATCCAGAGACTGCCCCACGGGGAGATATATCCCATATGCAGAGAGTAAACCCAGTCACTGTTACTGATGCCAAGAAGTGGTTGCTGACAAGATCCTGATATAGATGTCTCTTGAGAGGCTCTGCTAAAACCTTACTGACATAGATGAAGACGTTTGCATCTTCATGCAATGAAGATGGGGACACCAAAGGAGGAGTTAGAGAAAGTATTGAAGAAGCTAAAGGGATTTTAACCCCATAGAAATAATAACAATATCAACCAACCAGACACCCAAGAACTCCCAGGGACTTAAGCACCAAAGAGTACAAACGGAGGGACCTATGGCACAAGCCATATATGTAGCAATGGACTATCATCAATTGGAGGAGAAGCCCTTGGTCATTGTTAAGGTTAATTTCCCCAGTGTAAGAAAATGTCAGGGTGTTGAGGTGAGAGTGGGTGGGTGGGACGGAGGACATCCTCATAGAACCAGGGAAAGGGTGATGGGAGAGGGGGAAAATGGAAAAGGAAATAACATTTGAATTGTAAATACATAAACTATCTAATGAAAAAAGAAAGAAGCAAGTTAATGTATAAACAGAAATGATTTCAAGTTTAAGGAATTGATATTGTTAAGCATTTAGCTCAACAATGGAGTTGATAAAAATGCAAAAGGGGGAAGGGTTTTTTCCAAAATTTTAAAGTTTTCTGATATGGAATGTGAAGGCATCCAAAATAGTATGATTGACCCTTTTCAATCAATCCTTTTCAATTTTTAGGTTATAGAATTGCAACATTTCTCCATTCCCTTTTCACATCTAAAAATTTTCTATGTACTCTTACTTGTTCTCCCTGTACCTGTCCCTCTCCTCCCCTTCTCCCTCTCCCCCAACTCTGTGTGTGTGTGTTTGTGTGTGTGTGTGTGTAAGTGGCTGTGGATATGTCTATTAATTTATTTCATGGGACAGGTAACCATAAAGGTGTTTGTAACAAAACTCATCAAGATAACATAGTGTTCTCATGTGTACTTTATAATATATATATATATATATATATATATATATATATATATATATATATATATTTCTGGGAGGAGAAAGAGAATGGGGAGGGAAAAAAGGCAGCAGTAACAGTTATTGGAAGGGACAAGAGAGAAGTACATAGGATCAGGAAACTGAATAGAAATATAGCAGAAGGAAATGGGGAACTATGGTAGCCACTAGGAAGTCCGAGTCTCTAGGGAAGCAGGAGCTTCCCAGGAGCCAATGGTAATGATTTTAGCCTAAATACTCAACAAAAGGAAGATATAACCTGGAGAGGACACCTCCAGTACATAGGCATAGCTTCTAGTTGAGGTATGGTGCCACACATCAAAAATTAAAACCCAGAAATGTTCCTGTCCATAGGAAAGACAGGGACAATGTAATGGAACAGAGACTGAAGGAAAGGCCATCCAGAGACCACCCCACCTAGGGATCCATCCCATCTGCAGATGCCAAAACCACATAGTATTGCTGATACCAAGAAACACTTGTTGACAGGAGCCTAATATGGCTGCTCCCTGAGAGGTTCTACCAGCACCTGACCAATACAGATGCAGATACTCACAACCAACCAGCAGATTGAGCCTGGGGACCCCAATAGAAGAGCTAGGAGAAGGATTGAAAGAGCCATATGAGATTGCGTTCCTATAGGAAGAACAATATCAACTAACTGGACCACCCAGGCTGCTATGGACTAAACTACCAACCAAGGAGTATACATGGATGAAGCCATGGTTGCAGATACACATGTAGCAGAGGATGGTCTTCTCTGACATCAATGGGAGGAGAGGGTGTCTTGATGCTCCAGCAGAGAGGGATACTAAAGGAGTGAGGCTGGAATAGGTAATTGGGTAGAAAGCACCCCTATAGTGAGTGGCAAAGGGGAACAAGTGATGGTGAATGGGGTAAGAGGGTTAGTGGAAGGGTAACCATGAAGGAGGATATAATTTGAAATGTAAACAAATAAAATTATTTAAAAGCATAGCATGATGCATTATTGATGAGAATTTCCTCCATTCTTATAACTGGGACACATTGAGTACAGTATTGTTTGTGATGGATCTTAAATTTTAGTAGTGAGAGTTATGGAACTTGTTTCATCACCTTTTACAAAGAAAATATCTAAAATATTAAAATCTGTCACAGTCTTAACTTGGACAATATAAGAAGCCTTGAAAGGAAGAGTTCTAACATTGAAATTTAGCCAGAAGACTCTAGGAAGGTTTTTCTTTTCTGTGGTTTGATCCCCACATCATTTTGAGCAGTGATAGGTGAGTTTCAGCTGCCATCATTTTTATGAATCCTGCGTCAACTGGACTGATTCTCAACTGGATATCTCCTTCCTCATTTGATTACTTCAAGACCCTACCCACTAACTTTGTGTTACTTTACACACAACAAATGGGGATGGAATCTAGTGAGAAGCGACTAGCTTGAGCAACTAGATAAGAAGGAACGATATATGAACGATTCTCCTATCTCAATTTCTCATTTTCATACTATTCTGGCTGCAACAATAATAATCATTGCTAATTTATTTATATCTGTATCTTTCGAAATTCCTTAAACCATTATTTATTTAAATATATTTGAGCTTGTTATTTGTCAGATGATAATCGGATATTTTTCATTTTAGTATTAAATGTAGATAATTATATTATTAAATGAAAAAATGGTCAATTTAACCATGATTACAATTATCTGTAGAAAGATCCTATTTTTTTCTCTTCTGTCAGCACCAAGAGAAGAATAATATATTTTACAGAACATGAAAAAGTAATGTATTTGTTAAAGGCTACTTTTGAAATTGACCACAACCATGCAGATACTGTACTTTCAATCTTCTTGATTCTTTTCTCCTTTGTGTGTTTCTAAATATTAGAATTCTCTCTATCTCTGTCTCTGTCTCTCTGTCTTTCTCTCTCATTCTCTCTCTCTCACACACACACAAATATACATGCTAACATACCACTGATATTCTTTGGAAAAATATAATGCATAGTTTATGGCATCAACTTTCCTTCAACAAGCACTAGACCTATTCTAAAGGGCATAATTTTATAATATTTCCTTTGATATTGACAGATACAGAAAGTAACAGGTTTAGGTATTAAATTACCTTCATCAGATTAGACATTAGACAGAAATACTGCCAATAATACTGATAATATATTTCACTGGGCTTCCATAGAGATACCTGGAAATCTTTTGTCCACGTGTTGGGATGTCAATCCACACATTTAAATTTAAATGGAAAATTGTGGCAAGAGGTTACTACTACAGTTGTTCTACAACTGTTACTGACCCTCAGCTGTTTGCATTTCTGATTTCTTTCTATGTAGGGAAAGAGAACAAGTTGCTCCTGGGTCTGGGAGAAAGCATTTCTATTTTACATTTCATGGTGCAGGCTATTTTTTAACCCAGGAGTTAAATGCAAACTGCTTAACTTGAAGCACTTAAACTGGCCAAGATAATTATTGGTATTCCACAGCTGGTTAAATAACTTTATTTATTTATTGATTGATTGATTTGGTATTGTCAATAATGCCTGCCAACAATTGAGGGAAATACAAAGTTTCAAATTCAGCAAAATGAATTTGGAGCATTTTATCTCTGGATTGTATTGGAGTATCAAGAGAAAGATGCAAAACATAAACATAGTGTTTTATAATTTAATACTCTTAAAAATGTATTAGTTATTTTTTAACTTCATGTTATGTGTTTTTATCTCTGGACATGTAGTGCCCTGCAAGCTGGGGAAGTTGGATCCCAGAAACTAGAGCTATATATACATGGTGTAATCTGCCCAACATGAATGTTGAGAATTAAACGTTTGCCCTATTGAGGAACAGGTTCTTAGACTCCAAAGGCTACCTCCGTCAAGTAGCTTTCAGTACTATAAGAATATTCCTGAACAGCTTAACTTTATAAAGCAGAACTATCTATTCAGCTCAAAGTTTAAAAGACATAAGGTGTGGTAACCGCTTCTGTTCAGATCTAAAGAGAACAGCACTGACTGTCACATGAAGTAGACAACAACAGTGTAGACACATAAACAAGCAATAACTGACTGCTCTCCAAAAGACCCAACAAGCAGTTGAAAGAGTCAGATGCAGATATGTGCACTCAACAAACAACTGCTGATCCCTCTGATTGAATTAAGGAAAATCTGCAGGAAGCTAAGGAGGAGAACAACCCTGTAGGGGGATCACCAGTTTCAACTAACCTGGACCACTGAGGTCTCTTAGACACAGGGTCACCAACCAGGCAGCATATACCAGCAGACATGGGGCCTCCAAAACATATACAGCATACTCCCGGGTCTTGGTTCAGTAAGAGAAAATGCACCTAACCTTCAAGAGACTGGAGGCCCCAGGAAGATTAGAGGTCTGGTGGGTTGGGTGGGGTGGGGACATCCTTGTGGAGCAGGAGGGGGAGGGAGTGGGGGGCAGGGAGGAATTATGGGATGTGGAATAGTTAGGGGGAGGACCTCGAGAAGAATAAAATCTGGAGTGTAGAAAGAAAGAAAGAAAGAAAGAAAGAAAGAAAGAAAGAAAGAAAGAAAGAAAGAAAGAAAGAAAGGAAGAAAGAAAGAAGGAAAGAGAGAAAGAAAGAAAGAAGGAAAGAGAGAAAGAAAGAAGGAAAGAGAGAAAGAAAAGTCAGAGACAGCTAGTTACAGACAAGGTTAGATCTTTATGACCCTTTCTTAAGCACTCACCTTGCTGTCAATTTATCTCAGCTGTTCAGAGCATTCTCTGCTCTTTCAGAGGACCACAGATACACTCCCAGCATCCACACTCTTGACTTGTAACTTCAAATTGCCAGCACCAGGGTGTCTGACATCTTCTGACTTCTATGAGCACACATACACACAAACACACACGGAGAGAAATAAAATTCATAAGAGACAAAGAACTCACCAGGAACTTCCATAAAATATCTAAATCTCTAAAAAAGAAAAAAAAATCCCACTTAACTTAAAAGCTCATTAGGAGTCCACACCATTTAAATTTTCCATCTGCCTCCTCCATCTGGATGCCTCCAGCCAAGGACAAGGCTCCCAATCAACCTTTGAGAAAACAATTTGAAACCATATCCTAAAAGTAGCAATTATCTGTTGAGTATAAATAGCATTGCTCTTTGAGCTGTTCTGTTTTTTCCTAAAGTTACACAAAAGGTATATTCTTTTTTGTCATTAGTATAAATTTATCGAACCTCTCAGTTCCCACGAAATAAAACACACGGAACTTATAAGATAAAATTTTAACATTGCAAATATATTTCTAAGTATATTAAATTTAATACCAATAATTTATAAATTTATATTTTTAACAATAAAATACTGGAAGGAATAAGTTTTCAAATAACAAGAATACTTATTGAAACTTTCTAAGCTTTTAAAAACATGTAAGATTGTCCCATTTAATTATTCAAAATGGCTACAAATAATGAGATGTAAGATTAGAAATAAGTTTGGGGCCAGATGTTGAAGATTTTTAAGTGCAAGCTAAGATAATTGGACTTTATCCTCTCATCTACAGGGACACTTGGCATGTGTTTAAAACAGAAGAGCAACAGGGGGAAGAAAGGTGAAGATGTATCCCTACTTCTGAAGCTTGCACGATGCCTTCTGATACTGTAAGAGCTAGTGCTCAGAGACGAGGCTCTCAGATCTGTTCCAGCTCAGGATTCTGGGCCCAAAACTGAAGTACAGAATGTGTTCAGCAATAGAATCTTACATTTTTTCTCACTGGGGGAAATCAAGGGCAAAAGCAATAGCCTGTAATGACCTGTGAATCTCTTGGCCAACCATGACAAATAACTTACAAGAGGGCTTCTATTCCTAGTGTCGGAGTGTCTGCTAAGTAGTCTTTGGCTCTTAGAGGGAACATTGTCATACCTGATGATGAATATCATCTAAACCATCCACATGTATTTATGTACAGACTTATGAGTATTATGTCTTTGAACATTTTGTAATTAGATTTTTTTTCGTAATTGATCACATGACAATTTTTGATTTTTAAAAATATTAAGGTTATGTTTATTTTACTCTCTACTTTTTCTGCATTTACTTTTATCCTTCTAATTTCCCTGTCACAACACTGGTACCCTGATATTTCTTTCACAATTGTTCTCTGATGCATATTCACACATGTAAGCAAATATTGATACAGATAGAATAAATAAACTATTTAAATATTTTAAGAGGTGAAATGTTGAGACCATTTTACTAATTAAATGTGCAAGTTGTTGGGTGAAAACTCTAGCCAAGTGGTAATTGCACACAGCTTTAGTCCCAGTACTCAGGAGGCAGAGGCAGGCAGATCTATATGAGTTCTAGGACAGAATGGTTTACATAGTAAATTCCAGGAAATCATGTCTTGAAAAAAATTATATATATCATATATTATATATATATAAATCATATATTATATATAAATCATATATATATATATATGATCTCTACTGGAGAATAAATGTAAAAATAAGGTCTAAATCTTTCCTCTTAGAGTTGTTTCTCTGCTTTTAAGGTGCCAAAGACATGTTTTTCTTTTGAAATATATCTAATCTATATGGCCATCACAGCAAATTCTGTTTGTCCTAATGCAAGGGAAGTTTCTTCCTAGTCATTTGCTGTTTTCTGATCTTCCCAATTCCCCTTCTATCAGTCAACTGCAGCCAGCCCTTCCTTCCTCCCATTCTGCAGCACCCTTTCTCTTATATCTTTTATGTCTTTTATTTCCTTCATTTGCTTCACACAGACTCATTCTTTCCTCCCTTCTCACCGCGTTTTACGTGCAAATCCCTCTCCTTTCATTTCACCATATTGTTACCAATTACTAAGTTGATATGAATAAACCATCTCTTTAAGAAAACCAAGTGGACACATCTTGGTTTATATGCCACATGCCACATGCCACATGTCAATCATTAGTGTATAGTTTCACATTACTAAAACAAAAGAAAAAAGAACCAAGATGATCATCTCGCTAGATGCCAAAAAGGTATTTGACAAAATCCAACACACCTTCACAATAAAATGCTTAGTGAGAGCATGGATACATAATAAAAGCAAGACAGAGCAAGCCAATAGATAACATAAAATTAAATAGAAGCTTAAAGTATTTTCAATAAAATCAGTGACAAAACAAGGCTTTTAATTTTCCCCATATCTCTTTAATAGAGTGCTTAAAGTTCTAGCTAGAGCAAAAGACAACTAATGGAGATGAAGGAGATAAAATTTGGAAAGAAGGAAGTCAGTGTATCACTATTAGCAGATGATATGAGAGTATACAAAAGTGATATCAAAAAATTCTACCAGAGAATTCCTACAGTTGATAAACATCATCAGTTAGATACAAAATTAACTCAAAGAAATCAGTAGTCCTTCTTTAAATAAATGACAAATGGGCTGGGAAAGAAGTTATAGGCATAGTACCTTTCCAATAGCCACAAATAATTTAAATAACATGGTATAACTTTAACCCAGCAAGTAAAAGACAATATGAAAAGAATGTCAAGTCTCTAAAGAAAGAAACTGATGAAGCTATAAGGAAGTGGAAAAAAATCCCTTGTTCATGGATCTGTAAGACTGACATAGTTGAAATTGGCATCTTAACAGAAGCAATCTTCAGATTCAAAGTAATCTTCATCATAATTCCAATATAACTCTTCATAAATCTTGAAAGGGCAGTTCTCAACTTAAAATGAAAAAAACCAAAAAAACACAGGATAGCTAGAACAATAATGAACAATAAAAGAACTTCTAGAGATATTACCATCCCTGACTCCAAGCTATGATATGTAAAATAGGAATAAAAATTGCATTGTTTTGGTACAAAACAAGAAGGAAGAATCAATGGAATCAAATAAAAATCTAGAAATAAACTCACATACCTATGGAATTTTGACAAAGAAGTTAAAAATATACAATTGAAAAGGGACAACATTTTTAACAAATAGTGCTATTCTAACTGGATATCTGCATGTCGAAGGATGCAAAGAGATCTATGTTTATCTGACTGGATAAGAGTACAACTGGATCAATGACCTCAATATAAAACCAGACATACTTACTTTAATAGAAGAGAAAGAGGAGAATAGCCATGGACTCTTCAGTACACGAGACAACTTCCTGAACAGAACAACAGTAACTTAGGCACTAAAGTTAACAATTAATAAAAGGGACCTCATGAAACTGAAAAGCTTCGGTAAGTTAAAGGATAACAACTTCTGGTTTCCACCTGCACCCAGAGCTGAACCACTCCCACAGCTCTCTGTACCAAAATCCAGAGAGCTGGAATGTCCAAAGTGAGGACAATCCTGAGAGCTCAGGGGAGACCTCCACTTCAGCTCACATTCCTGGCCCAATAGGAACTTGCCTAGTGACCTCTAGATACATGGACATAGGAAGAGTCAGGGACAGGAAACTTCCAGTTTCTGCCTGAGCCCAGAGATGAAAGCCACTCACCACTTGCTCTGAAATACCTGAGAACGGAAGTAAGACCAACTCTTCTGCTCCAAGCAACCCGACTGGAGGCTTCAGGACTTACAAACCCAGGAGCAGATCACTGTACCCAGATCCAGCAGAAAGAAAGCAGGTCTACAGGAGCGCTGACACCTAGACTTACAGGAGGGTCAATCCTCTGTCAGAGACAGCAAAAAAAGCTAACACCAGAGACAACCTGATGGCAAGAGGCAAGCACAGGAACCTGAGCAACAGAAACCAAGACTACTTGGCATCATCAGAGCTCAGTTCTCCCACCAAAGCAACTACTGGATATCAAAACATAACAGAAAAGCAACATTTGGATTTAAAATCACATTCCATGATGATGATAGAGGACTTTAAGACAGACATAAATAACAGCCTTAAAGAAATACAGGACAGCAAAGATAAACAAATAGAAGCCTTTAAAGAGGAAACACAAAGATCCCTTTAAAATTACAGAAAAACACAACAAAACATGTGAAGGAAGTGAAGAAAATCATCCAGGATTTAAAAATGGAAATAGAAACAATAAAAAAATTATAAAGGGAGACAATCCTGGAGATAGAAAACCAGGAAAGAGGTCAGGAGTCATAGACACACGCATCACCAACAGAATACAAGAGATAGGAGAAAGAATCTCAGTGGCAGAAGACACCATAGAAAACATGGACAAAATCATTAAAGATAATGCAAAATCAAAAAGCTCCTGACTGAAAACATGCAGGAAATCCAGGATACAATGGGAAGATCAAAGCTAAGAATAATAGGTGCAGAAGAGAGCAAAGGGGTGTTGATTTTTGTCAAAGGCTTTCTCAGAGTCTAATGAAATGTTCATTGTTTCCCTTTAAGTTTGTTTATATAGTGGATTATGTTGATGAATTCCCATATATTAAACCATCCCAGAATCCCTGGGATGAAGCCTACTCAGATGATTTGTTTTGAAGGGTTCTTGGATTCAGTTTGGAAGAATTTAATTGAGTATTGCATAAATATTCATAAGGTATCTTTCTTTGTTGGGTCTTTGTGTGGTTTAGGTATAAGCATAATTATGTCTACATAGAAGGAATTTGGCAGTGCTATACCTGTTTCTACATCTGATAGAAGGCTAATATGAAAACTATACAAGGAACTCAAGAAGTTTGACTCCAGAAAGCCAAATAACCCTATTAAAAATGGGGTAAAGAGCTAAACAAAGAATTCACAGATGAGGAATGCCGAATGGCTGAGAAGCAGCTAAAGAAATGTTCAACATACTTAGTCATCAGGGAAATGCAAATCAAAACAACCCTGAGATAACACCTCACACCAGTCAGAATGGCTAAGATAAAAAACTCAGATGACAACAGATGCTGGAGAGAATGTGGAGAAAGAGGAAACACTCCTCCATTCTTGGTAGGATTGCAAACTGGTACAGCCACTCTGGAAATCAGACTGAAAGTTCCTCAGAAAATTGGATATTCCACTACCTAAGGGACTAGTGATACCTCTGCTGAACATATACCCAAAAGATGCTCCAACATACATCAAAGACACATGTTCCACTATGTTCATAGCTGCCTTATATATAATAACCAGAACCTGGAAAGAGTCCAAATGCCCTTCAACAGAGGAATGGATACAGAAAATGTGGCACATCTAGACAATGGAGTACTACTCAGCTATTAAAAACAATGACTTCACAAAATTCATAGGCAAATGGATTGATTTAGAAAATATCATCCTGAGTGAGGTCACCCAAACACAATAAAACACACATAGTATGCACTCACTCATAAGAGGATATTAGTCCAAAAGCTCAAATCACCCAAGACACAATACACAGACCACATGAAGCTCAAGAAGAAGGATGATCAAAGTGCAGATGCTTCACTCATTCTTAAAAGGGGGGTCAAAAATATTCATAGGATGGGATATGGATGCAGAGTTTGGAGCAGCGACTAAAGGAATGGTCATTCAGAGCCTGCCCCACATATGCCTCTTATGAATATAGTCACCAAGAAGGGCTAAGAATGGCATGCTGACAGGAACTGGATATAGATGTCTCCTGAGAGACACAGCCAGAACGTGTCAAATACAGATGCAAATGCTAGTAGCCACCACTAAACTGAGAATAGGATACCCCTGTTGGTGGAATTAGAATAAGGATTGAAAGAGCTGAAGGGGCTAGCAACCCCATAAGAACAACAACGCCAAGCAACCAGAGCTCCCAAGGACTAAACCACTACCCAAAGACTATACATAGACTGACCCATGGCTCCAACTGCATATGTAGCATATGTGTCCTTGTTGGACACCAATGGAAGGAGAAGCCCTTGGTCCTGCCAAGGTTGGACCCCCGATTTAGGGGAATACCTGGGGGAGGGGAACACTCTTATTAAAGAAGAGGAGGGGGGTGGGATAGGTGGCTTATGTCCAGGAAACCAGGAAAGGGAATAATATTTGAAATGTAAATAAAAATATATTCAATAACAAAAAATAGAAACAGTAAAGAAAAAAAGAGGGAAGACTCCAAAATTAAAGGGCCAGTTAATATCTTCAACAGAATTATAGAAGAAAACTTCCCTAACCTAAAAATAGAGATGCCCATAAACAAAGAAGAAGGCTAGAGAACTCCAAATAGATTTGACCAGAAAAGAAATGCCTCCAGTCACATAATAGTCAAAATACCAAGTGCACAAAACAAAGAAAGAATATTAAAAGCAGTAAGGAAAAGTGTCAAGTAACATAAAAAGGCAGACCTATCAGAATTACACCAGATTTCTCACCAGAGACAATGAAAGCCAGAAGATTCTGTGCAGATATCATACAGACCCTAAGAGAACATAAATGCCAGCCCAGGCTACTATATCCAGAAAAACTCTCAATTAATATAGATGGAGAAAACAAGATATTCCATGACAAAACCAAATTTACACAAGATTTTTCTACAAATCCAGCCCTACAAATGGTAATAGATGAAAAACTCCAAAACTACGAGGAAAAGAACACCCTAGATATATATATATATATATATATATATATATATACACCCACAGACAATGAAGCTCAACAAGAATGACAAAGTGTAGATGCTTCAGTCCTTCTCAAAATGGGAAATAAAAATATTCATAGGAGAAGATATGGAGACATATTTTGGAGCAAAGACTGAAGGAAAGGCCATTCAGAGCCTGCCCCACCTCAGAATCCAGCCAATATATACAGTCACCAAAACTAGACAATATTGATGAAGCCAAGAAGTGCATGTTGACAGGAGCCTTGCATAGTTGTCTTCTGAGAGGCTCAGCCAAAGTATAAAAGATGCAGAGGTGAATGCTAGCAGAAAACCATTGAAATGTGAATGGGACAGGACCGAGGGCTTCTCCTCCTATTGCTGCCTAACAAGACCATCCTGTACTACATATGCAGCTAGAACCATGGTCTATCCATGTATACACTTTGGATGGTGGTTTAGTCCCTGGGAGCTCTGGTTTGTTGTTGTTATTGTTCTTATGGGGTTGCAAACACGTTCAGCTCCTTTAATCTTTTCTCTAACTCCTCTAATGGGGACCCAGTTCTTCGTTCAATGGTGGTGCTTCTAGGCCATTTCATATATATATCCCTCAGTTGAGAATTCTTTGTATAGCTCTGTACCCCATTTTTAAAAATAGGATTGTCTAGTTCTCTGGAGTCTAACTTCATGAGTTCTTTGTATTTTTTTTAATACTTCTAACTTAGTAGGTTTAACTGTGGTAAAAGGTACAAACATTAGTGAAATCAAGATCTATTATTTATAAATAAAGATAATTTTGATACCTACTTTCTGTGGTCTGTTATAATAATAGTGGGCAACTCATTCATATAGTTTGAATCTAATGCTGTGTTTCCTTTATGCTTTGGTAAGATATTTGCTGACTACCTTAACACTTTTTTTGTTGTTACATATTATTTATATTATACATGAATACATATTAATTCCAAGATAATATAAAACATAATTAATATTAATACTGCATATAGAGACAGTATATACTACAAGATTGCTGAAATAAATTTCTCCAATATATTCTTCTATTTACAGATTATTCCTAGATTTGAAGTGTGAAAAATCTAATGAGTACCTAACATCCCTATTGTTTTTAGAAATACATGAAAAAAAATTAAAATGTTCACTATTAGTGTCTATCCACTTAGTAAATAGTTTTATTATGTACATAATATTAAAGGAAACAATAAAAACATGGACATGAAATTTGTACTTTTGAATATATATGTATATGAATGAGTGTATTGAATATATACATAATAAAGTTAAACCCTTCATAGTACATGATGATGTTGATTTTATGCTTTAAATAGTTATTTTATCTTAAACTAGATTGTGTCTCACATATCATTTCATTTATCACACTCATAACATCTTTATGAGTAAAGGAGGAAAAACTATGAATCAAAAGAGGATATTTGTCCAATACAATTGTTTTATCAATCTTCAACTGAAAATGAATTTGAAGTCTCTCACCTTATTTAAGTATTTTAAATTGTTTTATAAAAATTTGTCCCTTATATATTATATCCCAATTAGTTTTCCATCTCTCCACTCTTCCCAGCTACCCCCTCCCCCACCTTTCTTTTCTACCAAATCTATTTGTTCTTTTCTCTTTAAGAAAAGCAGGCCTCCCAGGGATATCAGCCAAGCAGACCATAACAAGTCACAATAAGACTAGCCCTTAAATCAGGATGAAACAAACTATGGATCAGAGCCCAACCCAATTGTCATCACAGAGACGTCATGAACTAATGGGACCAATGTGGATGGAGATCCACAGCCAAACATCAGGTGCTACTCCAGGAGCCTGGCAAAATAAGAACAGGAAGGATTGTAGGAGACAAAATGGCTCCAGACACCGAGAGAAAACAGCCCACAGAAGAAACTAAGCAGAGTTCATAGGGACTCATAGAGACTGAAGCAGCATCATAAGACCTGCATAGGCCCAAGCTAGGTCCTTTGTATTCATATTGTTATTATGTAGCTTGCTGTTGTGTAGAACTGAACGATATCTCTAACCCTTTTGCCTACTACTGGGACTACTTTCCTCCTACTAGTTTGCTTTATTCAGCCTCGATATGCCTAAGTTTCTTGTAACTTTATATGTTGTGTTCAGTTTTATGTTTAATTAGACATTCCTTGTAGCAATTTCTACATACATTCATATATCATATGGATTCTCTGTAGACCAGGCTGACCCATAACTCCCAACATTTAAACAAAAATTATACATGTAGTATGTTTACAACTATGACAGTGATAAAGGCAGTTTAATTTAGTAAAATAACCTTGGAAAATATTAATATGTTAACTGTTTCATTCTTTAGGAAGACCTTTTCTATGTTTTATGTAGGTTTTTCAGGCAACATTCACATAGTTGATCAATATAGCCTTATTTCAGCATCCTGGAGTCTATGATCCATTTTAAGACTATTATGAAAATTATTCAATAATATTTATTTAATAAAATGCAAATAAATATGCAACTGCTATTTTAGACCATCATTTAAAACAGTAATTTAATGTGCTAGAAAATGATGTAGATACTTGTAACATCAATTGCCATTCTGCCAGGAATAGCAAGTGACCTTAACCACAAAAACAATCAGCCCCTGTTTCTTCCTTATCATAATTTTGAATATATTTGAGGATAAAATTATTTAATTTATTATCCAGAACATGACATATTATGTCTGTTTTTCATATGATGATAAGTTATGTGCACTCAAGACTAAAGCTTCATTTATTCACATGAAAATGTTTATTACCTGTGCTATTTTTTCCTAAAATTTTAATAGTTTTATAAATTATGTATACTATTATTTGACAGAGCTAAATGTTGGCTTTGCTTTCTCTCTTCTGCTCTTCAGATTGCCTCTAAAAATGGTAACTAAATCAAGGGGTAAGATTACTAATTGTAAGAACCATAAGTTACTCAAGAGACAAGAAAATTCAGAGAAGACTCTTGACATCTCCTAAGTGTGTAAGACTTAGCCATATCAATTTCATTTTATTTAGCATTCTTTTCTTGATTGAAATTATTTCCCTCACTTTTAGAGAAGCATTCTTTGGTTGTTATTGGTAAGCTTTGATTTCTAATTGAAAATCTTTCCAAATACCTTTCCTTACCAGTTCTGTTTAATTGTCAGATATAAAGATGTGTCTCAGAACATTTTCCCACCTAAAGTTTACTTAAGTTTGGTGAATGTAATAAGAATTCATAATCTAAGTTTGTGCTGTGGACTCAGGGATTGTCTGCTAAAGGGCACTGTTAGAACCCACTTTCATATCAACTAAATAGATAAGAAATAAATCAGAATAAACTGGGTTCTGTAGTTTGAACAGAGAAGTACCAGACTCAGTGTAGTCCCTGTCTTATAACCACAAGACTATAGATGTTTAATGTAATAGCCAGATGATGGTAATATGTTAACTCTATATAAGTTTACTATTACCAATTACAGAATATATTTTCTTTAATGTAGAATTCAAAACTGAGACATGAAAAATTTCAGTTGCCGCAAAGTATTTTTTGATAAGTCATGTGATGTTGGAATGATCTTAATAATCAAGGTTATAAAGAATATGTCCTTCAAACAAAATACTTCATTCCCCATACATTCTTTTTTTCCTAGCTCTTGGCTTCCTTCTATGAATCGAGTAATGAAAAACAATAAATGCAGCACTCAGCAGACACAGGGACTGAGACACTGGTGTGGAATGTTCTTATCCTTTAATTTTGTGACTCCTCTAGGAATGCTCTGTCATTAGTATTTAAATCACTTCATAAATATTTCACTTTAAATACCATTGTAAAGTCTTGTGTATGCCTTAATTTGTGTCTAACATAATGGTTTTGTATAGTGAGACAATTTTATCAGGACACTCAGACGATTAAAAAGAGATTTAATAGAACTCTGCATCTTTACTTTGATTTGACCATGGCTAGAAAACAAAAAGTCATTTGATCTTCAGAAGCAGCATCTTGTTTTTAACTATTTATGCTTTTAAAGAAACATCAGCAAATATATGACTAACAAAAATACGTACAATAATCGTGGATATTACTTTAACAGGGATAAGCATGGGATGAAAAACAAGAGACATAGGGACATATTTAAAGCCATCAGCTATTGTTTTATGCGGGAAATAATAGTCAGAAAACAGGACAAATTCATGTGAAAATATGAAAATTATCTTAGGTACTTTTAACCCTTAATGTTCTTTGACCTCCGTTCTATTGTCACTGGATTACTGCTTTAAAATCAACCATTTGTAAAATTCCTAAAAGATAGTGTCAATAACAACGGGCTGTATAGAAAATGGAAAAAGGAAGTCGGATGTATTTGTCTTTCTGCTAGCAGCACATTAATGGAAGCTGCCTAGCAAATATTCTTCCCTGGACATTCTACTTTTCTTATGTAGTCTGCTTTTATGTAGTTCAAAGACTCAAGAAATAACTCCAGAGAGGAGTTATATCTTCTCTCTTCCATCTTTTGTAATATCAACATCTTTGAATAGCAAATAGTGATTAATACAAGAACTTCCTTTAAAGGTCTCATCTAAGGAAGCAGTAAAATCAGATACACTTTTTCTTCACACTGAGTCACACTCTGAACCATAAAATAAAAACTTAATGTAGTTTTAAGTTACATAACTAGACAAAAATGCTTGTAGGTTTATGTACAAAAAGAATGATAGAAATTAATTTTAAATTTAAATTTGAAAAATTATTTTGATAACATTGAAGCTCTCAAGCTAAGTGGAAGAAGCTTGTAAAACAATATAGTAGTTTTTTTAAACTTTAGCTTAAAGTTAAGACAGAAGTTCAGGATTAAAATTAAAGTGTATAGTCTTTCTGATCCAGTTCCATGGCCTTCCATGAGCCATAAATTCGGTAGTTGTGCTGCACCTGCCAGTACTGGATCTGGGTGTTCTATAATCCATTGATATTTGTGCTGTGCATAGTTGTGGTTTTCTGTAAAACTTCCCACTTCTATAGAGAGAAGCTTCCTTGATAGTGCATGATAGGTAGCTGCATATTTCTGTACATATAGGGTTAAGCTTTTGAATGCAGTTAAAAGATATGCTGTGTAACTGCTTTTCATAGACAGAGCAAAATGAATAGAACAATAACAATAGCAATAAACAGAAAACACAGAATGGGGGAAATTTCATGAGGTCTGGGTGATTCAAATGAGAATCATCATGGTTTTAATAGGATTGAATAGTTGGTCTCAAGTTGATGGAACACTTTGGGATGGTTTAGCCTTGCTAATGGTGATATGTGTCTGAGTGTCTGCCTTGAGATTTCAAAAAGCCAGTACCATTCCAAATTATCTCTCTCTGCATTATGATTGTGGATGAAGATATAAACTTAAAGCTAAACTCCATTGCAATGTCTCCTGGTTGCAGCCATTGTCCATGCACCCTATATGTATGTTCATGAACTCTAACTTTCTGAGACTATAAGCCCAAATACACTTTTCTTTCTCTAAGTTGGCTTTAAGCTAGCATGCTAACATCCTAAATCTCAGGGAACATTGAGAAAGGAGGTAAGGAAGATTGTAAGAGCCAGAGATCATAGAGTTTGTTGAGAAGTTGTGTCTCCTAATAATATCAGAAAATAAGTGTATAAACCCATACTGCCATGAGTGCCCAAGCACATATCGGACAAGTATGGCACCAACAAACATGCCCAGCTGTTAGAATAAAAGCCCTCAAGGATGAAACCTTACTTAAAGTACATTATACAACTGTGGAAAGCTAGGAATGGGGCAGTTGATGTCCACCAGAGAAGACCTTACTAAACTGTTGCTGAGTGAACAACTGTCAGCCTGAAAAACATTCATGGAGGTAGCATATATTTATGAATATACATGTAGGTATATATGTATATGCATCAATAAAAATTAATACAATATTAAATAAAATAAAGAGCCTGTGAATTTGAAACAGAGTTAAGAAAAATATGTATGAGAATTTGGATGGAGGAAAAGAAATGAAGAAATGTTGCAATTAAATTTTAATCTCCAAAAATATAAAATAAACTATCTAAGAAAGAGTAGAAGAAAGGAACAAACTGTACAACATTGTTCTATGACTTCTAAACTTGTGCTGGTCATATATTTTCTCTCATAGATACATCACACACACAGTATATGCAAAAATAAAACAATTTTAAAAATTAATGTATTAAAGTTATAACAATGCTCTGAATTTTATCAAATTAATTGATGCACCACATTTTATGATAAATTATTTTAATTGACAAGAATGATATCACAGAAATTTTATTTCATTTGTAATCTAGAAGAAAGCATATAATTAGATTATCAGATACGATATACAATATTGAATATGATTATGTTACCTTTACATACTGTATGACCTATTTCTCTATCTTTAAATTATTAACAGTAGTAATGTAGGCTGCTTATATGTGATTACCATGACTATACCAGGGTAGATTAATTGCAGGCCATAGCAAAATAACTTAGAAATTCACTTCTAAATATTATACTTGGAAAATGTAAATTAAATTTGGAAGACGTGGTTAATAATAACAGAATACTCTTAGAAAATATGTTGACAAAATAAACTTATGTGATGAAACAAGAAATAGTATCTAATTTGATAGATATGTATTAAATAATTAGATTGTCGTAAATGCAGCATGGAACACAAGAATTCAGTAACCACAATTAAAGAAGTTATGGATGCATATTTGTCCATGGGAATTTATATAATATTAACTTTACATAGAACTAGATAAATTAAGAATGGAAATGAGAAATGTAATATAAAGACAGTAGAATGCAAACAAAACTCTTTGAGAAAGACAGAGATAAATGGTTGCAGGACTCAGAAAGGTTAGACAGAATGAAAATAAGTAAAACTCAATCCCACTTAGGAAGGTGAAGAAAGAAAAATGGAAATAATGGAGGGAGAGAGAGAGAGAGAGAGAGAGAGAGAGAGAGAGAGAGAGAGAGAGAGAGAGCGCTGGGTGGGAAAGGGTGCAGGGAGTGGAAAAGGGGAACATAATCAGGTATTGGGAGAATAGAAGTGAAGCTCTGAAGGCCAGCAGAAAGAATGGAAACAGGCAACCTCAGCAAGTAGAAGCTGGGGGTACCCTCTAGAATGTACCAGAGACCTGGGATGTGAGAGACTCTCAGGTCTCAAATTGAGAAAACTTAGGTGAAATGCTCTACAGTGAGGAGAGGGAACTAGTAGAGTCCACCTTGAGTAGAAAGACCTGGCAACAAGTGGAGGAATGGGGTTGCCATCCCATAGTCAAATCTCTGATACAGAATTGTACCTGTCTGAAAGCACTGCAGGGACAAAACTGGAGAAGAGCCTAAGGGAAAGGAATTCCAGTGATAGGCCCAAATTGGGATCCACCTCAAGTGGAGGCACCAAGGCCTGACAATATTACTAAAGCTATGGTGTGCTTACAAATAGGGGTCTATCATGACTGCCCAACAAGCAGTTGAAAGAGTCATTGCAGATATTTACACCCAACCAAGTGACAAAACTGGTGACTCCTGTGGTTGAATTAGAAAAAAGCTGGAAGAATGTGAGGAGGAAGGTGACTCCATAGGAAGTCCAGCAGTCTCAACTAACATGGAACCCTGAAATTTCTCAGATACTGGACCACCAACCAGGCAGCATACACCAGCTGATATGAGGCCTCCAACATATATTTGGCAGATAACTGCCTGGTCTGGCCTCAGTGAGAGCAGATGCACCAACCCTCAAAAAAGTTGCTATCCCAGGGAGAAGGAAGGTCTGGTGGGATGGGAGTTGGGGTGTGGAGACATCCTTGTGAAGAAGGGGGGCAGGGTGGGAGAGTAGATATAAGATGAGGAACAGTCAGAGAGTAGACTGAAGGGAAATAAAGACTAGACTGTAAAAAATATTAAAGAATAAAAGAAGAAAGAAAAAAGAAAGAAAATACCATTTTCCAGCACAGAAAAAAATCCGAACTAAACATAAACCTGAAGACTAATATTCAAATAAACCCATTGATAAATAATTGTGCATTTACAAAATTCACTTGACTTACAGCAACACAGAAAGACTTAAGTTTAAAAACACATAGTTGGGTGGCAAGGAAAAGGTGCGGGAATCTGGGATGAATTGGAAAAAAAATGGGTGAATATAAGAGAATGCACTGTATGATATTCTCAAAGAACTCTTAAACATTGATTAAGAAAAATAGAAAAATTTGATGTGTTAAACAGGCAAAGAGAATGGGAAATAAGAAATAAATTTATAAAGCCATAGTCCCACAACTTTTGGCAAATGTGTCACAAATTTGCATTGTAGAGAAGAAAAATAATTGGAATAAAAGTACTACTGTCAAATTAATGTAAGAATGGAAGAAATTTTGATAAAATAACAAAAGGCCAATGATAGTTACTATAATAGAATAAAAGTTTTAGGATAATCATAAAGTTAATTTAAAAATAGAGTATACTTGATAGGATATCCACTTGACATACTCATATTACAGGAGAAATCACTTTAGTTAGAGGACCTTCTAAGTATCAAAATTGTAGAAACTTCATAGGCAATTATTCATTTGGTTTAAAAACTCAAGAACGAAAGAAAAAAATTTTATCCCTACTACCCAGATCTTTTTCAAAATCTACTTGACATTTGGAGCTTCAAGTGTCTTGTAATATATTTGCATTACAATTTTTCTAAGATTGAACATTCTGGTTCAATTAATGCCCTGTTATAATAGTACATTTAAAACTATACTCTTACTTTTTTCCTGGGACATAGAGTAAGTATACTCACTGTATTTCTCCTATGAAATACAAGAGAAATCACATTTTGTAAGACATCAGTGGAAGTGCAAGGTAGAAGATAGATTGTCTAGAGACACCAAGAGTCAATGTGATAATACATTTCTAGCTACCTGTTTTGATGTCTTCATCTTCCTCCAATGTGGCCACACCTATTTTTTCACTAACAGTTTCATTAACTCTAGAACAATCATTTGAGCATATGAGACCATAAGATCCACTCTCATTCAAACCACCACAATCAGTAATATTTTCCATAGATAGTGGACATTCCATAAAGGTTCACTTCTCGTGGAAATATGTCTTCACTCAACTCTACAGTCTGTCTGTCTGTCTCTCTGTGTGTCTCTGTCTCTCTGTCTCTGTCTCTATCTCTCTCTTTCTCTCATTCAAACAGATGTATTTATTTATTTTTAAACACGTTTTATATAAAGAATCGCTATTTTACTTCATACTTTAGTAAGATCACTTGCATAAAAAAAGTCTGTCTTAATTCATTGAATTAGTTAACACAGCAATGCTTTACTTTCTGAGCAAATACACATGTTCTTGTTTGCCTGCTGTATTTTCCAGAGTCCAGGTCATAAATTGGCATCTGATAGTTCTAATGGCCAAGACTAGTCACTCAGTCCTGTAGGTATGGAATAATCTTTACGAGTCCAGATTACACTTTACTCCCAGGAAACAGAGGTAGTTATATTCTGGATACCACAGACAGGCTTCTTTAAAGTGAATGATTAAAAAAAAAAGCTCATTCTTAGATGAATAATCTGTAAAATATAAATTAGTAAAAGGGTTAAAAAATAGAATATGAGGGCTATGAAAGTATAAAGTAAAATTATAAAGATATCTTAGGCCATAGAATGATTCTAAATGAAAAATAACCTTAAAGTCACATTCTTTTTAATTCCCTGTATTTAAATGTTCATAGGCCATTGGCACTGCAATAAAAAATAAGTCTTCAGTAACTATATAAGCTCTTATATTGGTATGTCACAATGTGATGTACTTAAATCTCCATTTATCAAACCCATGTTGAATAGATCCAGGGTGACAGGCCCAAATTGATAAAGCAGTATTGTGAAGCAAAAGTCAATAGGATAAGGTGCTTGCACACTTCATGAAAGCTCTAACATAACTGATGTATTGTTCAACACATTCAAATATGCTAGAGGATGAATTTATCTAGATTTGAAAAGGTGCCTTTATTACTATAGGAAAAGGTACATGATTAAATTACTTTAGAAAATATCAAATTTAGTCTTGTTAAATGATTCTTCCAAATTTTAAAACTAAAGCGTCATTCGAACAAATTATTTTTTTCCTTTTTCTGTTTTGCTTTTTTGTTTGTTTTTCTTTTTTAGAACCTAGTTTTAGACAAATTATCATATACTTTACAAAATCGTCTCTTGATATAAGAGAAGAAGTGTTTGGTGATGTTATAGTGAGTCCAGAGAGAAGAAATAGTGAAAAATTTTATATTTGCAACTCAGGAAAGCAGTAAAATACTAATATTTTATCATTATTTTTATGTATTATATCATGTGAACCCTATACTTTTTAATCTTAATATTTAAGGACTTACACATTAAGTGATTGAAAAAACATAAATTATATAAAATACATTTTATAGATTTTTATAATTCATTAAATAAACAATAAATTATATACCCTAAATTTGGTAGATATAACATGAAAAGTTTAACTTATTTATGTAAAGGATATTACAGCTTTTCACTCTGTATTAAGTATTCTCTCAAGAAACATTTATTGCATTAAATATCCCAGTATTTTTTCACTCAAATCTAAAATGGCTCCTTTGCATTTAAAAGAGTGCAAAGTGGTATCCACTAAATTTACAGCTTCTAGTTTTCAGATTATACTGTAAAATATCTAGAAATTCAGAGATCTGAAATGCTCAGAAGGTAAAAAGCCTGCCATTGTAACTGCCTTTTGTTTGCTTTGTAATATTTTGTCATCGTAGTCATATGCCCAAAGGCCAAAGTGTGGAGGTCAACCTCATAATTTTTTTCTAAATCTTTGCCTTTAGATTACTATGTGTATTTTGTACACTTAAAATAAAACTGAAATTTCATTTCATAGTATTTTAATAATAAATATTTTTACGTAACACAGTTGAGATAATGGCTAATATAGCAAAATTACTAAACCTTATAGGGAAACAAAGAAATTAGATTTTATTCTTAGGGTTATGTCTGAACTATTAGAAATTGTTGGTGTTAACCCATTCCATTTACCTAGTACCATGGGTTTGTTAGCTTTTCTCCTATTTCAGAAGTAGGAGTCTTTTCTGTTTTAGCTCAATGCCAGTTTTGTGCTGAATGCCTGCTGCTTCCCAACTACATATCTAGGATTTTGTAGTTTAATTGCCACTTGCACAGTGGTATTGTACATAAACACAGCAGCTGCTACTGTATGTTGGAAGTGGCTCAGAAAAATCTATGGACACTGTTCAGCATTGACTAAAAAGCCAAAAAAAAAAAAATTAGACCCAGCTGCATTACTCTAACAGCTTGGCAACTCTAAAGGTACCTAACACCTTCACAAAAAGTATTCAACCCATTGAAAAACTTCTTGCAATATGTTTGAGATCATACAGGAGAAAATTGCATGGGGCCATGTGGATTAGTGTTAAAAACTTTTTAAAACGAAGACTTTCTTTCTTTCTTTCTTTCTTTCTTTCTTTCTTTCTTTCTATTCTTTCTTTCCTCCTTTCTTTTCTCAACCACATTCATCCTTGGATTTTGTTCATTAGTATTCTATGTTGCTACAGATTTCCACTAGAGATAAGAAAGCTAATATGAAACTTGGATATCTTCCTGGTAGCAGGTAGACATTATGTTCATTTTTGGTTGAACTAATTAAAAAGTGAAATCAAAAGGGGAATCCAAAGAAAGCTTCACAGGAGCCCTTTGCTGGGGCAGGTTGCACACTTTAATGAACTCTTTGGTATACAAATGAAGTGGCCTGATGTCACATTCAAAATGTAGCAGTGCCAAAATAAATAATCACATTAAATAAACTACTTTGAGATATGTGTATTGTTTGAAGAGTGTATCTTATTTCACCTGTAAGTAGTATGCAGATATTTATAAAAATGTAAGAAATCCAGACCACCTTACATTTACCTCATTGATTTGATATTTTACCCTGTTATATACGAGAATTTCTGTACTTCAACCTTTAGAAGCTCAAGTGAAATCTCTGAAGAAAATAGATTCTTATGAAATTTAGAAACCATTATGAAACATGTTGTTTTCTGGTTTTCTAGTAAAGTTTAGGAAGTCTAAGAATGTCTAGAAATAACTTTTAAAAACTGATTTAGAAATATGAAGCCATATATATATATATATATATATATATATATATATATATAATTATCTATATCCATTCCTCTGTTAAGGGATATCTGGGTTCTTTCTAGCTTCTGGCTATTATAAATTAGGCTACCATGAATATAGAGGGTATATGCCCAAAAGTGAAGAAGAAGGATGAACAAAGTGCAGATGCTTCAGTACTCCTTCGAAGGGGAAACAAAATATCCATAGGAGGAAATATGGAGACAAAGTTTGGAGCAGCGACTAAAGGAAAGGCCATCCAGAGACTGCCCCACCTGAGGATCCAGGCCATTATACAGCCACCAAACTCAGACCATTTTGCTGATACCAAGAAGTGCATGTTGACAGGAGCCTGATATAGCTGTCTCCTGAGAGGCTCTGCAAGAGTATGACAAATAAAGAGGCAGATGCTCACAGACAACCACTGAACTGAGAACGGGGTCTCCAATGGAGGACTTAGAGAAAGGATTGAAGAAGATGAAGGGATTTGCAACGCCATAAGGACAATAATACCAACCAATCGGATCCCCCAGGGACTAAATAACCAGCCAGAGTACACATGGACAGACCTAGGTCTCCAGCTGCATATGTATCAGAGGATGGGCTTATTGGGCATCAATGGGAGGAGAAGCCCTTGGTTCTGCCAAGGCTGTATGGCCCTCACAGGAGTAGGGCAGGAAGGGATGGGATAGGCGATTTACAGCGTGGAATCTGGGAAAGAGGATTTGAAATGTAAATTTAAAAATATCCAATTTATAAAAAGCATAAGAAAAGAATCATTTTCTCAATGTTGGATTCTCAACGTTTCTCAAACTCATTTTAACAACTAATAATCTTGTACACAATCCTACCAAGGCCACATTCCTTGTTTGCTTTATCATTCTACTTCTTTTCTAGACTAAGTAATTTCTGCAGTCATAAAAACTGTGATAAATTTCATCCTACCCATCTACTATGAAAAGTTGGTTAGAATATTGGTGTTAATTTAAAATATCCTTTCCCTTTCATGCTTCAATTGCACTAACTATATTTTACAAATATTTTTAGAAACAAGAAACTAAGTGTCAGCAACCTGACAGCTTCGTACTTCTCTAAGCAAAAGAGATGAAAGATGTGATATCTTTAGGAAGTGCAATATATTACTCTCTATTGACCATCAGCTACAATGATGTGTTGATATTTAGACTCTGGTAACAAATACCTCATGCAAATAATTTTTTGAGAAGAAATATTTAATGTTAGCCCATTATCAGTTGGCTCCACTGGCTTAGAAATTATTTTGAAGCAGAATAGCAAGGAGGCTGAAGCATTAAGGACAAAAGTGTTCTCATTGACAGTGTCCAGAAAGGAATGGGACATGATACTGTTAAAGTGACGTAGAAAACCGTAGTGGGACTTTTAGCTACTACACCAATGCTTCTTGTGGGTCAAAATTCCAGGCACCCACCGAAAAAATCTTTGGATCTGCAAATGAAAGACACAGACAAACACACACACACACGCACACACACACACACACACACACACACACACACACACACACACACACACTATAATGTATTTGTAATATGACATCTAGCTCATTGGCTGGCCTAATCTCCTACCCTAGGCCTAATCTGGGAAGTGGTCAGTGATCTCTTACCAAAAATCTCACATGCCTGGTTGGCTTTATCTCCTGCAGCTCCTATGTCCATCCATATACCACTGCTTCATGGAGATTTTTCCTTCTCCTCCCTGCTGTGACCTAGCCCAGCTCTGTCTCCCTTTGGAGACAACCAATGGCCATGGGCATCTTGCTTTTTATCCTTTCGATCAGTTATATTTACTTGAATGTTTAAAAAACACATTTAAAAAAATCTATGTATTACAGACGACTAGTGAATTTATGGTCTATATCATGATACTGTTAAAGTGGAGTACATGATTCATAGAATATATATGTACATATGTATACACACATATAGATAGATAGATATAGATATACCCACTTATACATGCTCATACATGCATTCTACATATGTACTTCATACCACATGCATGCACATAATCACATATACATGACAAAAAATGTTCACACCTATAGATGCCTGTTTCTATGATGAAGGAGCTAAAAGGGTTTGCACCTACATAGAAAGAACAACATTATCAACTAAACAGACCACACAGAGCTCCCAGGGACTGAATCACCAACCAAGGAGTATACATGGAGGGATACATGGCTACAGCTGTATATGAAGAAGAGGATGGCCTTGTCTGGCATCAATAGGAGGAGAAGCATTGGTCCTGTGAAGGCTCATTTCCAGAGTGTAGTGGAATGCCATGGTGGTGAGGTGGGAGTGTGTAGGTAGGGGGGGAGCATCCTCACAGAAGCATGGGGAGAGGGGATGGAAGTGGTGTGAACCAGGAAAGGGAATAACATTTGAGATGCAAATACATATCTAAATATCCTTAATGATTTCAGATCAGAAACCTCACCTCGTTCCAGCATTTAGTTGTTCGGAATTGTATAGCAGTAGTTCTGTTTCCCAAGAGATCTGATTAGAACAAGGCATTTTAGATGTCTAAATATAGAAAGTGTTTGCTTGCTATTACTGAAATTTATTCTTAATTTTCTTATGGCAAGGTTTATTGCTAAATAACACTATTTTTAAATGGCTTGAATTATTCATATTTTATTGTAAATTCACCATGATACTTGAATTAAGAAAAACATACTTAAGGCTTCCAGATTCTTAGTAAAAATATAAGCATTAAGCAGAAACTGGAGATAGGTCATTCTCACAGTTGATCTGTGCATTACTTGGTCTGCTCAATCTGATAATTTTATAACATGTCTTGTCTGGGCAATGGTTAGCAAACACTATTTAATTAATTATTTCCACGCTTATTAATGGATCCTGGTTGATAATCTAATAATAACACATGGTAAAATTCATCAAATTTCCCCTTGAAATGGACTCATTCAACAGGTGGTCATAAGTGCTGTGTTTCTCCCTAGCTATTTCCTCCATTCATGAGCAAATGCATTTAAACTAAAATAAATTTCCCACTCAACATGCTCAGCCACAAGTAAAGAAGCAAGTGGACACAGTTAACTAAGGAGAGTACAGCCAGAGCCAGCCATTTTGTTGTACATAATATAAGAAACAAATTATAATATTTTTAAAATCTTTATTTTTTAGGAATGTAAAATATAAAGACAAAGACTCAAAGATATACAGAGAATCATGGGAAAAAATAATATTCTAAGATAATGAGTGTTTTTTGTCTCCTGCTGCCA
Source organism: Rattus rattus (assembly GCF_011064425.1). Taxonomy (NCBI): domain Eukaryota; kingdom Metazoa; phylum Chordata; class Mammalia; order Rodentia; family Muridae; genus Rattus; species Rattus rattus. Next base: position 36,255,164 of record NC_046166.1, read on the forward strand.
CTTCTTTCTTTCTTTCTGATTGTTTTAATGGGAATTTTTTATTTGAACTTCAAATGTTATCTCCTTTCCCGATTTCCTGTCCATAAACCTCCTATTCCATCGCCTCTCACCCTGCTTCTATGAAGGTGTTTCCCCTCCCAAACTACCCCCCATTCTCACCTTCCTACCCTGACTTTCCCCTACACTGGGGGATTCCAGCCTTGGCAGGACCAAGGGATTCTCCTCCATTAGTGCCTAAAACCCCATCCTCTGCTACATATGGAGTTGGAGCCATGGGTCTGTCCATGTGTACTCTTTGGGTGGCGGTTTCGACCCTGGAGAGTCCTGGTTGTTGGTATTGGTCCTTCTCCTCCTCCTCCTCCTCCTCCTCCTCCTCCTCCTCCTCCTCCTCCTCCTCCTCCTCCTCCTCCTCCTCCTCCTCCTCCTCCTCCTCCTCTTCCTCCTCCTCTGCCTCCTTCTTCTCCTCTTCCTCTTCCCTCTTCTTTGGTTATATATTTTATTGGTTCTTTAGAGAGTTTCTTACAATAGGTTGGTATCCTATTTTCCTTCTCTTCTAATCTTTTCCCTTCTCCAACCACGTAAACTTTGTGTCCATGCAATACACTTCTCTCTCTCTCTCTCTCTCTCTCTCTCTCTCTCTCTCTCTCTCTCTCTCTCTCTCTCTCTCTCTCTCACACACACACACACACACACACACACACACACACACACACACACTGAGACCAGTTTGTATTATCCAAATATTCTTGGATATGCTGTTATGCTGTCTACCACTGGAACGTGGTTCATTTACCAAGGGCTACTTTTTGCCCAATAGTTAATTGACAATATCTCTCCATATTGACAATATTTCCATGCAGAGATTTGTTCTGGATTGGGTATGTCAGTTGGATCATGCTGAGGCTCTCTCAGGTAGTTCTTATGGGATTGTAAATACCTTCAGCTCTTTTAATCCTTTCTCTAACTCCTCCAATTGGGACCCCATTCTCACTTCAATAATTGGCTGTGAGCAACCCCCTTTGTACTTGCCATGCTCTGACAGAGCCTCTCAGGAGACAGCTATATCAGGCTCCTGTCCACATGTAATTTTTGGCATCAGCAATAGTGTCTGGGTTTAGTGGCTGTATGTATACGGGGCTGAATCCCCAGGTGGGGCAGGCTCTAAATGGCCATTCCTTTAGTCTCTGTTCCAAACTTTGTCTCCTATGAATATTTTGTTTCCCCTTTTAAGAAGGACTAAAGCATCTAAACTTTGGTTGTCTTCTTGAGCTTCATGTAGTCTGTGAATTGTATCTTGGGTAATCTGAACTTTTGGGCTAATATCCATTTATCAGTGAGTGCATACCATTTGTGCTTTTTTTATGATTGGGTTATTTCACAAAGTTGTAATATTAAGAATCATTCCAATTAGGGATGGCTCCTTATAGCAAGGCCTAACCAAAAATTATTCCTTTTACAAAATGTGTCTGATTAATTAGCTATAAAAACTACTCTGTAGAATGAGTAATCTGCATACTAAATAGCAATAAAAAAGGCTTTCATCACTCTATCAGGGCCAATAGTTCATACACTAAAAGACTTCCTAATGTTTCTAAACTAAAAAATAAAAAGATAGGTAATCAATTCTTTTTTACCTGTGATGTCTATGATTATTGATGATATTGAGTATCTGGTCATGTACCAAATGGTGTTTCCTCTCTATAAATGGTGTCACATGGGAACATAAGAGTGCATTATTCTGTTTATTTTAATGACTTTTTATGTCTTAGGTAACAGAGGCTTGCTTGTCTTTTCTTGATTTGTGATGTCTAATTTAGTGAGTATTGAGTCTGTCTCAGTTTTCCACTTTTCGGCATTGCTCTATTAATCCGTTCCTGTGAAAATACCACACTAATTTTATGGGTATGACATTAAAACTACAGAGTTTTCATCATTGTTAGAAGGTACCACTTACTGAAGATTTCAGTAGTCAAATAGACATTGTGATGTTTAGCAATTCACACACACATACACACACACACACACACACAGCTTTTGAAATATTATGGAAACTGTTTGTTTTGTGAATTAATTGGTACACCATCCACATGTAAATTTACATCAATCACTGCAAAGACAAACCATAACAGGGGACTTAGCTTCCACCAGACTCCTGTATCAGCACATGCTCAGGTCCTTCATAAATGTACTGGTATCATTAATGATACCTTCAATTAAAATACTTTAAAGAGTTGGATGTTGCTACTATAAAGAATTTTGTAGCTCGATACATATTTAGAGATTTTAGAATCTTATCAGATTTATGGTGGTTTTGTATATTTATCTCCTACCTCTGCTTTGGGCAGTAAATAGGATCATCTAAAACGTATGCTAACACACTCATTGATAAGAAGGTAATCATTAGGAACTGTGTGTCTAAGTCAAAGGGAAGCAAAGTTCATCCATAACAATGACAAACTGTGCTATTGCTTATATTTCCAATACTAATAATGAAATTTTATTTATAATAAACATATTTATCTTAATCTTAAATGATAATGGATTTAAAATGTCTTACTAAGTGTTTAATTAAAATTATGTTTGTAATGATGTGTGGATTCAAATATATCCACACTATCACCTTATCCCAGTACCTAGTTGAAGTTGAAGGCTAGTCTTAGTTTCTTAATAATATGAGAAAGTGAATTTTGCGAGTCATAATGCGAGTGTTGGAAGTTGATAATTTACTTTTCATGCTTATTTTCTACCACCCAAATTGTCTTTCTGCCTGATAAAGCCCTGCTCCTTTATATTATACAATGCAAGTAGATATTAAAAATTGGTTTAATGTCATTAAGTATCTAGCAAAACACATATTTTCAATCTTATCTTTGGAATCAGTGTCAAAGAATAATATAATGCAAAGGTTTGATTTATTTATAACTGTACTAATAACAAATAAAACAAAGTAACTATGGTACTATATCATCAGTGTATGGGTCTTCAGTCATTTTCTAAACAAGAATGTTTTACTCTAACATCTGTGTATACACATGGGCACAATTAATACTATTATTCAATTAATGTAGCAGATGAAGTACAAAGACCCTGTTAGATGTTTTTACATTATCTTCTAGGTGAAAAATGTAGAGCAGAATTCGGTGGAAATTGATATTAGGCAACAGACATTATTAAAATAATGAGTGTGAGTATTAAAATAAATTTGTCAAGATGTATAATATTATAGAGAGCTGAACTCAGGACACTTACTGCTTTAAGAAGTCTTTGAAGTGGAAATCATATCAACCTTTAATGTCTTGTCCAAATAGTAAGGTGTAAAGATATCAAAGGCATATTGACTAGAGATAAGAAGCATTGCAAATCCAGCTTAGACGGGTAACTTTAACATGCATGGTCCCAATAGAATAATGTCAAGATAAACTAGCTAGTAATTCCAAATGAATATATAGCAGTAGTTAGCCAAGTTTCCTTTAGTCTTATTCTGTAACAGTTGTTGTGTAGAGGTCTATTATGTGAATAGGGCTATTGTAGCAAATTTGTATCAAAATTACTACCTTTGTGGTTAGTAAGTTTTAGAAATATCCCCCAAAGAATTGCTGTTTGATTAAATTCCTGTAATAACAGAGGTTCATGTTCTTATCCCTTTACAGCTTTGGTTACATCTTGTCCTTCTATCTTTACAGGAATAAAGAGGGAAATTGATAAAATCATTTAGAGTCTATGTTAAAAGCAAGTGCCAAAGATAACAATGGTAAAAGAAATAACACATTGAAGGAGCTACTCTGGAAAATTGCAGAGAGCAAATGGATTCAAACTAGCCAAAGTGGAATTTCTAACTTCTAAACAAACACTAAACACTTACAGAGCTTTGTGCTGGCTTCACTGAAAGCTTATGCTTGTGAGGGGGTTTTCCTGTAACTAACACTTGCTATCTTGCTTCATCTGTCATCTAGAGAGAGTATTTTGATAAAGGTAAATGGAACATCCACTGTGCCTCAATAAGGGAAACTGATAACTAAGGTCTGGACAGCTGAGACCAGCAGGGTGCTCCTACTGAATTCAGATTCATTGATTTTCCTCCTTCTCAGGAAGACACCATTCTATTTTCTCTGTCAAAACCTTTGCTGCTAACCCATGTAGATCCATGCTTCAAAAGAAGAAAAGGCACAGTGCTACTATTTAGATGCCTGAGAATATTTTGTTCCTTTGTTCAGACAAGAATTTTGGAAGAACATTTAGCCTTCACTCAAACTACAATACCAAATTAATATACTTTAAGGACTCTTGTAAATACATTGGCTACCTAAAGCTAATGAAATGTATTTTCAACTATATCGATTTTCTATCTTCAAATTCTTTTCCAAAATATTAACATATGTTTATTAAATGAAAATTTTTCTGTGGTGCTAGTGAATACTTATGACAATGAGAGAAAAAGGAAGATGAAGAATAAATGCAAGAGATAGGGGTAAGACAAAGGGAGAAGAGGCAGAAACAACTGAACATAGAATAAACAACAAGGTAAAGGAATGCAGCCAGATATTCAGATACAATATCAACATCAAAAAGCCTGGGACAGCAAGACTCCCTACTTCACAGATGTTTTTCTTATAGAATGCTTACCACTCTTCTCCTGAAGCAGTATAAACAAACAAACAGTAAAACAAACAGCAATATAAAGAAAAAACAACATATATTAATGCTTATCTAATAAAGTAAAATTGGATATTAGTTAAATAAAACTGAAAGACAGAGAAATAAATGTAGGAGGAGCTTCCATAGGCCTGTCTTATGTGGTTCCAAGCATGGACATAATGAACATGTGTTTCTCTATGTAATTCCTTCCCTTATGATGATCAGCCCCTTTTCCACCTTGTAGAACACTATGAGGTTCTAGTTCAATCTTTTCTTCTCTATAAGATTACATGGACTCTTCAGACGATAACTGACAAGGTGTCCGGAAGAGAAAGGATTTTCCCAGTACCTTCCTGTCTGTCTTTTCTCTATTACTGTAAACACAATGGAAGTCCATACCATTACCTTCAACTTTGGTTTGTAATCTTAATCTAATGGGTAGAGAGTACACTGAATCCTTCTGAAGAACAGACTGAATATTCTGTGTGTGTGTGTGTGTGTGTGTGTGTGTGTGTGTGTGTGTGTGTGTTGAGGTTTATCCTTGTTTTTCTTAGGAAACATTCTTTCTCTATCATCATATCCCTGTGAGTTTAGAGGCTTTCTAATAGTTTCTAGTTTGTTTCCTGAAGATGTCAGAAATCAGAGACACTTTTTCAGGAATCTATCTCTTCACTTTTTACATATATTGATGGAATATTGACTCTTTATATGTACAATTTAAAAGCAATTTTATTCACTTTATTTGGAGTTTACTTTTCTTAAGTGGCACAGCAAGTGTTTCTGAAATTATATTGTCTTTTACATTGAAGAATGTAGTAGGTTCCTAGAATCTCTATTTGGAACCTAAAAACTTTGTAAAACAGTTTCTTTGTCTGTAGTCCTGCCTGTCCTGGAATTCACTATGTAGACAAGACTGGCCTTCAATGCATAGAGACCTACCTGCTTCTGCCTCCCTAATGCTTGGATTAAAGTGCACCATTGTACCCCACAGGCTCTTTTTCAATTATCAGAATTTTACAAAAATATTTTACATTCATTGTGAGAAAATGAGTTATGTTTACTTTGTCAATGAAAATAGATTTTTCTTCTCATAGTATATCTCAGCCACAGTTTCTCCTCCCCCACCCTTTCCCCCACTTCATATTACTATCACAAAGATCCAATCTACCTCGAATTCCTCCTCAGAAAAAACAGACCTCTGAGAGACAACAGTCAAACAGGACCAAACAAAATACAAAAGCACAAGGCATAGGCCCCATGTCAAGGTTGGACAAAGACAATTCAATATTATGTAGTTTGTATGAGAATGGTGGCAGTTAGATTAAGAACCATACTAAATATTTACAAACACATTTTGAATCAGAGTTCATTAGTCTTTTTTTAAGTAGTTCATACTTATTTTGTCAAAGAAATACTAGTTTTTTAGGCAAACAATCTCCAAATAAGGAAAATAACTTAATTCACATTAAATTCTCAGGGAAGACAAAAAGACTCAGCAGAATATCATTCAAAGTACCTGCTTCCAGTATATCTCTAATGTTCTAGATCTTCAAGGAGAGTTATTCCATAATTATTTTTTGAAAGCAATTATCAGGGAATCTTATTGAAGTTTATCTCTGATAGAGTTGTTATGACTTGGTGCTTGAGAAACAGCATTTCAGACAAAAACCTGGGAAATATTTAGGCTGTTGTTTCTGTAAAACTTTTCAGAACAGAAAATATTTATGCTGCCTATCTCATTAAATCATGAAACTATATGATATTCTTAGAAGGAACTGTGGAATGTATTCTTATTAGTCATAATAAGAGTTACCAGATAATGATTTTCTGGCTTTATTTTGTATTTTCATAAAGGCTTATAGCTAATATCCTTTGATTCATGAGAAGAGCCATGAGTCAAATTTGATCCTTAAAAATCAGACATAATTTATGGTCAACTTTCTCTACAGATATCTCTGTCATTTACCATTGGCATAAGTAAAATGAATTATTCTTAAAATTCATAACTTCCTGCAATACTGCCACATCAAAGAACTTGCTTCAACTTTATAGAAATTTTACAAAGGCAGGAAAATAAAAGCAAATTTCTTCCTGGAAAGTTTTGAAAATTTCAACAAGCCTTCAATTATGATTCATCACTTTAAAGTTATATAATTTATGACTTTAGACAATATTCCATAATAGATATTATTTATGAAGTTTTCATATGATATTTTACTCGAGTGTCATTTTGTTACCTTTTAAATGTTAACTTTTGACAATGTATACATGTTTATAGTGTATTGTGAACATGTTCATCTCTGTGAAAATATTCACTGCCAAAAAATTCTTCAAAACTCATCCTTCTTATGTTTTACATATTATTTTGTTATATATGTCTTGTGGGATTTACCACAACTGCTGTGTGATCATGATGACAATGAGCTTGACAAATCTACAAGAAAGAGTATTAGGTGCCTCTTCTACACCCTTCAGCTTGTAGATTTTTTGCTGACATCTTACATGTCATTTTTTCCCTCTTAGTGATAAGCATCCAGAAATCATTTATTGTCAACACTTCAATCATGTAGTTCTCTGTATTAATAGTCACCAAGTGAAAAGAAAATTCTCTCTCTGATTCCTAGCAGAGAAATCTCAGGAAGTTAATATGAGTATTTAGAAGACTGTCTACATACATGTAACTTTATCTCAATAGCAGTCTATATTGTTTACAACTGTGTTATAATATGTCCTTCCTGTTCATAAATATACCATAAATCAGTGTGCTGTGGAATGCCATTAACAAGCCTAACCAGTTCATACAAAATAAATTACTTGTTTATTATGGAGTGATTGGTCATATTCCTTATGATGGTTGAACAATGATTGATTATATATTTATATTATATTAATGAATATTATATATTATATAATGAATGATTATATTATTTATATTGTGTTACAGATCTGCTATGCTCACTAATTTACATACTTATAATATCTTACATTATTTCTTTGCTAAATATCCTGAGCCATTCATATATCTACAAACTCAGATATGGTATTATACAAATAAACAACTATATTATACATAATACCAAAATGTAGAATACATACATATATGTGTTCTTATAGAAGACTATATATGCATATTTGTTTACATATACATGTGTGTACATATAATATACATATCATTAGGCTATGTAACATACACAAAAACATTCACATTCAGATGCACATACACTTATAAATACACATTCATACACATATATAGACAGAGAGTAGGAAAGAGAGCAAGATCTGTGAGCTCAGGAAACCAAAAATATGATGCAAATCTTCAGAATAAGGTAAGATTATTCAATTCCTCACTTAAACAACTAAGCAGACTAAACAAGTATACTAAAAAAAAACCTTGTTCTTCAGGACTTGCGTATGTCTTTATATACACATAAGGAGAACAAGACTCATACCATTATATTTTACCCATGTTACAACAGTCACCACAAAAGTCTTCTCTCAAATTCCAACTTATCAAGCTATTGAAAGGCCTATATGTGCACAGGACAATATAAACCCAAGCATGCAACCAGTTTCTCTGTCATCTCAGTCATACACAATTTATCATTATTGATCATGCCTTCCATTCCTTGAAACCAAGGAACCTGGCATTGCTCAAAAAGTTATTCTGTTTTGTTTCCTTTATATTTTATTTCATTTTATTTATTTTGTTCACAGCAGAACAATGCTGTGAGAATGGAGCATTAAGAAATTTACTCATGTCTGTGGGGCATGTAGTTGTTTTATTGTTTTTATTTTTTTCTTATTCCTCTAACTAACTGACTGACTGTATATGGGCATATACACATGCATATACATGTGTACGGTTTAGAATACCAAATCATGCTCTATTTCTCATTCTCCTTTTTTATTTTTTTGAGTTGGAGATTGACTATCATTTACTTTCTCTTATCGGTTATTTCTGGTTAGCCATGAGACTCTGGGAGCCATATTGTTTCCTAATGGAAAGTGTGCCATGTAAGTCAGAAGCTTGACACTCAAATCCGGGTACCAAAAAGATTTCTTTATCGTTTTTCAGAATGGATCTGACAATGTTGATGCCCATGTATTCTGAAATAAGTGTAGATGTTATTTTAGCAAGAAGATGGATATTGGAGGTCGTCATGGCTATTTTGTTTTCCTCACAGTGCAAGACATTCATCCCTCTCATATCCTTGGTTATATGTAGGCAAGACAATGCCAAGGACTACTTCTGGATGACGGCAGCTGACTGCCATAAAGGACGATATGATATAACTTCATAGGGATTACTTGTGGATGATGGCAGCTCATTGATGTAAAGGATGATATGATATAACTCAAGTCTGGAAGCTGTAGTTTTGGTTCTAATGGTAGAGAATCTTAAACTCTCTATGTCTTGGGGAATCAATGTATCTCAGAGAGGGAGGCAGGTCAGCAGGAATGATAGAAATGCACAGCTACAATGAAAGCAGCCAGAGGAACTTCTGACTTGAGACACATGTCATCAAATATATTTTATCATCATACAATGCAATATGAGCTGAAGACTTGCTTGCTTTGAGAAGAAAAAAATGTTTGAATATGTTTTTCCCTGGACAAGGTGTTTAGACTCTCTTCCTGCATGAGACCTAATGTTTTAAATAATCTGCAAATATTTGTGCATGACAATTTGTACTTTGACAGTTCAGTTGAAAAATTCAGCCTAGAAACATACAGGATATAACTTAATAAAATTTCATAATATTTATACCAAAATCAAATTTAACTCAGCATCCATGGTTTTATCTATCAACCCTCACATGGGTTCCTTGAAGACAAAGAAAAATGAACAGTTTTTGATGGTCTGTGCCACTCTGTTATCTCACAGCAAAAGGCACATTATTTATGGCTAACAGTAAAAGTGGAATAGAAGTGGAATATATATATGTGTGTGTATATATATATATGTATATGTGTATATGTATATGTGTATATATATGTATATATATATGTATATATGCTGGAGCTAAGAGGAGCAGGCTCATAATTCTTCATAATTTCTTCAATCTCTGCTGTAAACTTTGTGTCCATGTTTACTCTTATGAATAGTTTGTTCCCTCATTTAAGAAGGACTGAAGCATCTGCATTTTGGTCATCCTACTTCTTCAGCTTCATGTGGTCTGTGGATTGTATCCTGGGTAATTTGAATATATTAGTGATTGTTTTTCTCTTATGGGATTACCTCACTCAGGATGATGTTTCCTAGTTCCATCCATTTGCCTATTAAGTTCATGAAGTCATTGTTTTTGATAGCTGAGTAGTACCTCATTGTGTAGATGTAGCACATTTTCTGTATCCATTGCTCTGTTGAAGGGCATCTGGATTCTTTCCAGCTTCTGGCTATTATAAATAAGGCTGCTATGAACATAGTGGAGCATGAGTCTTTGTGTATTTTGGAGCATCATTTGGTTATATGCCGAGGAAGAGTATAGTTGGATCCTCCGGTAGTACAATGTCCAATTTTCTGAGGAACCTCCAGAATCATTTCCAGAGTGGTTGTAACAGCTTGCAATTCAATTAACAACAGAGGAGTGTTCCTCTCCCTTCACATCCTCACCAGCATCTGTTGTCACCTGAGTTTTTGGTCTTAGCCATTTTGACCGATGTGAGGTGAAATCTCAGGGTTGTTTTGATTTGCATTTCCCTGAGGACTAAGGATGCTAAACATTTCTTTAGGTACTTCTCAGTCATTCAACCTTCCTAATTCTTTATTTAGTCCTGTACACCATTTTAATAGAATTATTTGGCTCTTTGGAGTCTAACTTCTTGAGTTCTTTGTATATTTTGATATTAGCCCTCTCTCAGATGTAGGATTGGCAAAGATCATTTCCCAATCTGTTGATTGCTTTTTTGTCATAAAGACAGTGTCCTTTGCCTTACAGAAGCTTTGCAGTTTTATTAGGTCTCATTTGTTGATACTTGATCTTAGCATAAGCCATTTGTGTTTTGCTCAGGAAAATTTCCCCAATGACCATGTGTTTCATGTGTTTGAGGCCCTTCCCCACTTTTTATTCAATACTTTGAGTATATCTGGTTTTATATGAAGGTCCTTTTACTTAAGCTATATACAGGGTTTTAAGAATGGATTGATTGGCATTCTTCCACATGCTGACCTCCAGTTGAACCAGCATCATTTATTGAAAATGCTTTTTTTCCACTAGATGATTTTAGCTCCTTTGTCAAAGATCAAGTGGCCATAGGTGTATGGGTTCAATTCTGGGTCTTCAATTCTATTCCATTGATCTACCTACCTGTATCTGTACAAATATGATACATTTTTTATCAATATTGCTTTGTAATACTATTTGAGGTCAGAGATGGTGATTTCCCCATAAGTTCTTTTATGGTTGAGGATACTTTTCTCTATCTTGAGGATTTTGTTATTCCAAATGAATTTGCAAATTGCTCTTTCTAACTCTATGAAGAATTCAGTTGAAATTTTAATGGGAATTGCACTGAATCTGTAGATTGCTTTTGGCAAGATGGCAATTTTACATTAATCCTGCCTATCCAAGAGCATGGGAGAGCTTGATATCTGAGATGTTCTGCAATTTCTTTCTCCAGAGACTTGAGTTTCTTGCCATGTAGACATTTCACTTGCTTGGTTAGAGTCACACTGATATATTTTATGTTATATGTGACTATTGTGAAGGGTGCTACTTCCCTAATTTTTTTCTCAGCCTGTTTATCCTTTGAGTAGAGGAAGGCTACTAACTTGTTTGAGTTAATTTTATATCCAGCCACTTTACTGAAGTTTTTTTCAGGCTTAGTAGTTTTCTGGCGAAACTTTTGGAGTCAGTTAAATATACTATCATATTGTGTGCAAATAGTGATATTTTGATTTCTCCCTTTCCAATTTGTACCCCTTTGACCTCCTTTCATTATCTGATTGCTCTGGCTAGGAGTTCAAGTATTTTATTGAATAAGTAGGGAAAGAGTGGGCAGTCTTGTCTAGTTCCTGATTTTAGTGAAATTGCTTCAACTTTCTTTCCATTTAGTATGATAGCTACTGGTTTGTTCTGTATTGCTTTTACTATGTTTAGGTATGGGCCTTGAATTCCTGATCTTTCCAAAAATTTTATTATGAAGGGGTGTTGAATTTTATCCAATACTTTCTCATCATCTAATGAAATGATATTTTTTTTATTTGAGTTTGTTTACATAGTGCATTGTGTTAATGGATTTCTGTATATTAAACTATCCTTGCATCCCTGGGATGAGCCCTGGTTGCTCATGATGGATAACCGTCTTGCTGTGTTCTTGGATTCAGTTTTTGAGAATTTTATTATTTTTGTGTTAATATTCATAAGGGAAATTGGTCTGAAGGTCTCTTTCTTTTGGGGTTTTGTATGGTTTACATATAATTGTAATTGTGGTTTCATAGACAGAATTGAGTAGTGCTCCATCTGTTTCTATTTTGTGGAATAGTTTGGACAGTATTGGTGTGAGGTCTTCTATGAAGGTCTGAAAGAATTCTGCACTGAACCCATCTGGTCCTGGGAGGCTTTTAATAATTGATTCTATTTCTTTATGATTTATGGGACTGTTTAGTTGGTTTATCTGACCCTGATATAAATTTGGTACCTTGTATCTGTCTAGAAAATTGAATATTTCATCCAGATTTTTCACTTCTGTTGAATATATGCTTTTGTAGAAGGATCTGATGATTTTTTTTGTACATCCTCAGATTCTGTTGTTATGTCTTCCTTTTAATTCCTGATTTTATTATTTTGGATACACTCCCTGTGCCCTCTGAATATTCTGGATAATGATTTACCTTTCGTGTTGATTTTCTAAATGAATCAGCTCCTGATTTTTTTGATTCATTTTATAGTTTTTTGTTTGTTTGTTTGTTTGATTGATTGATTGTTTGCTTCCTCTTGGTTGATTTCAACCCTGAGTTTCATTATTTCCTGCCTTCTACTCTTCTTGGGTGTATTTGTTTCTTTTTGTTCTAGAGCGTTTAGGAGTACTGTCAAACAGCTAATATATGCTCTACCCCATTTCTTTTTGGAAGCACTCAGAGCAATGTGTTTTCCTCTGAGCACTGCTTTCATTATGCCCCATAAGTTTGCATATGATGTGCCTTCATTGTCATTAAATTCTAAAAAAAATCTTTAATTTTTTTTATTTCTTCTTTGACCAAGATATCATTGAGTAGGGTATTTTTCAACTTCCATGTATATTCAGGATTTCTGTAATTTTGTTTTTGTTGAAGACCAGCATTAGTCCGTAGTGACCTGATAGGATGCATGGGATTATTTAAATCTTCTTGTGTCTATTGATGCCTCTTCTATGAGCCATTATATGGTCAATTTTTGAGAAGGTAACATGAGGTGCTGAGAAGAGTGTATATTTTGTTTACGATTAAATGTTCTGTAGTACTGTTAAACCCATTTGGTTCATAAATTATGTTAGTTTCATTGTGTTTGTATTTATTTTCTGTTTCCATGATCTGTCCATTGATGAGAGTGAGGTATTGAAATCTCTCACAATTATTGTCTGAGGTGTAATGTATGCTTTGAGCTTTAGCAAAGTTCCTTTTATAAACGTAGGTGCCCTTGCATTTGAAGCATACAAATTCAGAATTGAGAGTTAATTTTGGTGGATTTTTCTTTTGATGAATATGAAGTGTCCTTCTTTAGCTTTTTTGATGACTTTTGGTCGAAAGTCGATTTTATTCAATATTAAAATGGCTACTCCAGCTTGCTTCTTCAGACGATTTACTTGGAAAATTGTTTTCTAGTCTTTTACTCTGAAATAGTGTCTGTCTTTGTCCATGAAGTTTGTTTCCTATATGCAGCAAAATGCTGGATCCTCTTTATGTACCCAGTCTGTTAGTCTATGTCTTTTTATTGGGGAATTAAGTTCATTGATATTAAGTTATACTGATTGTTGTTTCCTGTTATTTTTGTTATTAGAGGTGGAATTATGTTTCTGTGGCTTTCCTCCTTTTGACTTGTTGCAATGAGAATTCTTTCTTGCTTTTCCTTGAGTGTAGTTTCCCTCCTTTTGTTGGAATTTTCCACCTATTATCTTTTATAGGGCTGGATTTATACAAAGATATTGTATAAATTTGGTTTTGTCATGGAATTCATCTATGGTAATTGAGAATTTTGCTGGATGTAGTAGCCTGGGTTGGCATTTGTGGCGGTGTCTGTATGACATCTGTCCAGGATCTTTTGCCTCATGGTCTCTCTTGAAAAGTAGGGTATAATTCTTATAGGTCTGCCTTTATAAGTTACTTGCCCCTTTTCCCTTACTGCTTTTAATATTCTTTCTTTATTTTGTGCATTTTGTGTTTTGACTATTATGTGATGGGAGGAATTTCCTTTCTGGTCCAATCTGTTTGGAGTTCTGGAGGCTTCTTGTATGTTTATGGGCATCTCTTTTGGTTGGGGAAATTTTCTTCTACAATTTTGTTGAAGATATTACTGGCCCTTTAATTTGTGAATCTTCGATCTCTTCTATACCTATTATCCTTAGATTTGATCTTCTCATTGTGTCCTGGATTTCCTGGATATTTTGGGTTAGGAGCTTTTACTGTTCTATGCTATCTTCGATGGTTGTGTCATTGTTTCTATGGTGTCTTCTGCCCCTGATATTCTCTCTTCAATCTCTTGTATCCTGTTTGTGATGCTTGCATCTATGACTCTTGATCTCTTTCCTCGGTTTTCTATCTCCAGAGTTGTCTCACTTTTTGATTTCTTTATTGTTTCTATTTCTATTTTTAGAAATAGAAACAATATTCCTGGATGGTTTTCTCCAGTTCTTCCTTCACCTGTTTGGTTGCATTTTCCTGTAATTCTTTAAGGCATTTTGTTTTTCCTCTTTAAGGGCTTGTACTTCTTTACTTGTGTTGTACTATATTTCTTTAAGAGAGTTATTTTTGTCTTTCTTAAAGTCCTCTGTCATCACCATGAGATATGATTTTAAATCCAAATCTTGCTTTTATGGTGTGTTTGGAAATCCTGTTTTTGCTTTGGTGGGAGAACTGGGCTCTTATAATGCCAAGTCGTCTTGGTTTCTGTTACTTAGGTTCCTTTCCTCGTCTCCCACCATCAGATTGTCTCTGGTGTTATCTTGCCTTGCTGTCTCTGACTCTTGCATGACCCTCCTTTAACCTGTGTGTCAGCACTCCTGTAGACCTGTTATCTTTCAGTTGTATCTGGGAATAGGGAACCACTCCTGGTTTTGTGTGACCTCGTCTCCAGGATGGTTGTTTGGAGCAGAAGAGGTGGCCTTACCTCTGCTCTTAGGTGTATAATCACTCCTGGAGACTGGTTTTCAGCTTTGGGCTCAGGGAGAAACCAGAAGGATCCTGTCCCTGAGTCCTCCTATGTTCTTGTATCCAGAGGGCACTAGGCAGATTCCTCTTGGGCCAGGAATCTGAGCAGATGTGGAGGTCTTCCCTGCACTCTCAGGATTGTCATCACCTCTGTGAGTCCAGCTCTCTCCCCCAGGAGATTTGGTGACAGAGAGCTGAGGGACTGGATCAGTTCTGAGCACAATCTAAAACCGGAAATATCTTGTGTGTCCTCAGGCCATCAGGTGGATTGCTATTAGCATAAGTTTTGGTCTTACCTCTGCTCTCAGATGCATCAGCGCTCCTGGCAAGGGCTTCAGGCTGTGGGCCCAGGCAGAAACAGGATGGTTCCTGGCCCTGACTTCACTTAGGTTCCTGTGAACAGACTGCACAAAGGGAAACTAGACAGTTTCCTCTTGAGCCAGGAATGTGAGCAGAAGTAGTTTTTTCCTTTGAGCTCTCAGAATTGTCTGCACTTCTGAGAGTCAAGCTCTCTCCCACAGGATTTGGGTCCAGAGAGCTATGGGACTGGTTCAGTTCTGGGTGCAGACAGAAACCGGAAGCCTGTTTTGTTTTCTTTTGTTTTGTTTCATTTTACTTTTTCTTAATTAAGTGATTATCAATCCCTTGACTTTACTATTCAGATAATTACAATTTACAGACAGTTTCCTTTTTTCCTGAATAATAGCTGACATTGCTATCCTTTGTTCATGTGCAGTTATTTTCCACTTTACTTATACTAAGTAAAAAGTCTATACATCCTTCCATGATAAATATCAACACATCCTATATACATGAATTTGGATTTCTCAATTTTCTTTTGTCCCACCCCTGTTTATAAGTGCTTAACCTACACTTACAAAATACCTTTTTTCTTCAAGAAAATTTAATGATAATTTTATGTAAACCAGGGAAAAAGCAAAGGAAAACAAATGTAAAAGCTCAATTGACCAAAAAATGTTTATACCCTTGTGTATCAACTGTTTAATAATCCTTTGTAAGGGAAATTGACAACATGTCTATGATATGCAAAGGTATTAATATGCATGAGCATTTTATTTTGTTATATAAAGTAGAACAACGGGTGTATTGTTACACAGCTAGTGTCAATCAACTATTAAACTATTTATCCTCTTTAGTTTTCTAAAAAAAAAAAAGACTATATTTGAAATCTGTTACCCTTATACTATTTTTGTTATAGTTCAAGTATGGAAAGACAAAGCAACTATTTTCAGTAAGAAAACCAGGTGATATAAAGCAACACATTAGTCTGAAATTTTATTACATGAGAAAATGAAACCTCAAACACTAATGAAAGAATCATACAGAACACCATAGATTAGATAAGAAATGAAAGAATGTTTATCATGTAATATCAGAACACTAAACATATGGATCAAAAGAAGAATATTAAAATCTGAAAGGGCCAATTTATATATAAATATACCCTTACTAGAATTACATTTTTGTTTTCAATGGAGAGATTAAAAGCCAGAAGGTCCTGAAAAAATGTGCAATAGACTCTAGGAAAGCATAAATACCAGTTCAGGTTACTATACCCTGCAAAGTGTTCAATATCCATAGGTGAAGAAAGTAAGATATTCATGATAAAGTCATATTCAATATTTGAGAAATCCAGCCCTATACAGGTGGAAGTTAACTATTAATTACTCCCATAAATATGTAGGAAATAAACACTCTCAGACCAGTAAAATCACAGGTCACACACACACTCACAAACACATCACATACATACACAGATAAACTGATCAACACACTACCAGCACCATGACCACCACCACCACCACAAAATTATAATTAAGACTTTTATTGAGTATTTTTGTATTGCTATTCATAAGCTATATTGGTTTGAATTTCTCTTTTGTTGCATCCTTAGTGATTGTGGTTTCATAGAATAAATTATATAGAGTTCCTTCTGTTTCTATTTTATGGAATAGTTTGAGGTCTTCTTCAAATTTGTAGTAGAATTCTGTACTAAAGCAATCTGGCCCTGGGCTTTTATGGGTTGGGAAAATTTTAATGACTTCTTCTATTTTCTTTGGTGATATGGGCATGTTTAGGTGGTTTAGTTGCTGTTGATTTAACTTTGGAATATGATATCTGTCTAGAAAATAATCCATTTCACCTAGATTTTCAAGTTTTATTGCGTATAGTCTTTTGTAGTAGGATCTAATAAGTATTTGAATTTCCTCAGTTGCTCTTGCTATGTCTTCCTTTTCATTTCTGATTTTGTTAATTTGGATACTGCCTCAGGGGCCTTTAATTAGTTTGGCTAGGTGTTTGTCTATCTTGCTGATTCTTTCACAAAACAAAACAAAACTAAACAGCTTTTGCTTTTGTTGATTATATTTATCACTGTCTTTGTTTGTATTTGGTTAATTTCAGCCGTGAGTTTGACCATTTCCTGCCTTCTACTCTTCTTGGCTGTGTTTGCTTCTTCTTATTCTAGAGGTCTCAGGAATGCAAGGTTGGTTCAATATACAAAAAGTCATAAACATAATCCACTATATAAACAAACTCAAAGAAAAAAATCACATGAGCATCTCTGTTGATACTGAAAAATACTTTTGACAAAATACTACACCCCTTTATATTGAAAGTATTGGAGAAATCGGGAATTCCAGGCCCATACCTGAAAATAATAAAAACAATTTATTGCAAACAAACAGCCAATATCAAATCAAATGGAGAGATACTTGAAACAATCCTAAAATTGGGGAAAAAACAAGAATGTGCACTTCCCTCATAAGAAATAGTACAACAAAAAGTGATCAAGGAGATGGAAATTAGACAAGAAGAAATAAATGTATCACTATTTGTAGATGATGTGCTAGTATACAGAAGCAACACCAAAAATTCTACCAGAGAACTTCTACAGGTGACAAAAATTTCAGCAAAGTGGCTGGATATAAAGTTCATTCAAATGAATTAATCCCCTTCCTTTGTACAAATAATAAACAGGCTGAGTAAGAAATTAGGGGAAAAAAACCCACACTTCATAGTAGCAACAAATAAGGTAAAGAATCTTGGGGTAACTAAAAAAGAAGTGAAAAATCTGTCTGATAGTAACTTCAAGTCTCTCAAGAAGGAAATGGCAGATCTCAGAAAATGGTAAGATCTCCAATGCTCATGGTTTGTCAAGATTAATATACTAAAAACTAACCATCCTACCAAAAGTAATCTACAGATTCAACGTAATCCCTGTCAAATATTTAATATAATTCTTCAAAGACATGGAAAGAGTAATTCTCAAATTCATCTGGAAAAGCAAAAAATGCAGAATAGCAAAAACAATTCATAAGAAAAAAAAAGAAAAACGTCTGGGGAAAATCACCATCCCAGTCCTCAAGCTATCCTACAGAGCAATAGTGATTAAAAACTGCATGATATTGTTACAGAGACAGACAGTTTGATCAATGGAATAAAATTGAAGACTCAAAAATAAAAACACACACTTGATATTTTAGAAAAAAGGCAAAAATATCCAATGGAGTAAAGAAAACATCTTCAATAAATGATGCTTGTCTAACTGGCAGTCTATATGTAGAAAAATCAAAATAGATCCATATTTTCCACTTTGCACAAATCTGAAGTCCAAGTTCATCAAGGACTTCAACATAAAACTAGATACACTGAATCTAATAGAAGAAATAGTGGGAAGAGTCTCAAACTCATTGACACAGGGGGAATTTTCTTAAACAGAACTCCAATGTTTCACTCTTTAAGATCAAAACTTGATAAATGAGACCTCAGGAAACTGGAAAGCTTTTGTAAGGCAAAGAACACAGTCACCAGGACAAATCAACAACCTACTGATTGGGAAAAAAAGTCTTCATTAACCCTACATTTGAGAGAGGGCGAATATCCATAACATAAAGAACACAAGAAGCTCACCACCAAAAACCAAACAACCCAATCAAAAAATGGGGTATAAAACTAAACAGAGAATTCACATCACAGGATTCTCGAATGACTGAGAAGCACCTAAAGAAATGTTCAAAATCCTTAGTGATCAGAGAAATGCAAATCAAAATGTAACCTGAATTTCTCCCTTATATCAATCAGAATGGCTAAGATCAAAACCTCCAGTGACAACACATGTTGGTGAGGATGTGGAGAAAGGAACACGTCTCCATTGCTGGGCGTTTGCAAACTGGCACAAACACTCTAGAAATCTATCTAAAGATGCCTCAGAAAACTGGGAATAGATGTACTTGAAGAACCAGCTATACCATTCTTGGGATATACCCAAAAGATGGTTCACCATGCCACAGGGGCACATGTTCCGCTATGTTCATAGTGGCCTTGTTTGTGATAGCTAGGAACTGGAAATAAACCAGATGTTCCACAATGGAAGAATGGATACAGAAAATGGGGTTCATTTACACAATGGAATACGACTCAGCTATTTAGAATGAGGACATCTTGAGTTTTGCAGGCAAGATGGAAATAGAAAATATCATTCTGATTGAACTACTCAGACTCAAAAAAACATACGTGATATGTACTCACTAATAAGTGGATATTAGCCAAAAAAAAGTAGAGAATACCCAAGATACAGACCACAGAACTCAAAAAGATTAAAAAACTGAAGAGCCCAAGTGTGGATGCCTCAGTTCCACTTGGAAGGGATAAGAAAGCAAGCACAGGAGGGAAGAAGGAGGGAGGGCCCTGGTTGGGAAGGGAGGTGGAAGGAGAGGAGGGGAACAGGATCAGCTTTGGTATTTTGAAAACAGGACTGAAGCCCTGAGGGCCAGCAGAAAGAATGGAAACAGCCAACCACAGGAGGTAGGAAGTGAGGGCACCCTCCAGAATGTACCAGAGACCTGAGAGGTGAGAGATTCTCAAGACTCAAAGGGAGGGACCTTAGATGAAGTGCCCTACAGTGTGGAGAGGGAACTTGTAGAGGCCACCTCCAGTAGAAAGACAGGGCCTCAAGTCAGGTTGGCATCCTGCAGTCAAACCCTCTGACCATAAATGTTCCTGTCTGAAAGAACTGCAGGGAGAAAAACTGAGACGAGCCCGAGGGAAAGGAGGACCAGCAACAGACCCAAATTGGGATCCAGTTCAGGTAAAAGCCTCCAGGCCTGACACTCTAACTGAAGCTATGGTTTGCTCACAAAAGTGGGCCTATTATGATTACTCCCCAAAAGACCCAACAAGTAGCTGAAAGAGTCAGATGCAGATACTTAAACCCAAACAACGAACAGAAGTAGCTGACCACTATGGTTGAATTAGGGAAAAACTGGAAGAAGCTGAGGAGGAGGACAACCCACTAGAAGGGCCAGCAGTCTCAACTAACCTGGACCCCCAAGATCTTTCAGAAACTGGGCCACTAACCAGGCAGCATACCCCAGCTGATTTGAGGTCCCAAGCACATACACAACAGTATTGGCTGGTCTGGACTCTGTCAAAGAAAATGCACCTAGTCCTCAAGAAACTGAAGGCCCCAGGGAGTTGGGAAATTTGGTCAGGAAGGGATGGGTGTTGGTTACATCCTCATAGAGATGAGGGAGGATGTATGAGATGTGGAATAGTCAGAGTGTGGACTCCCAGCAGTATAAAATCTTGACTGTAAAAAAAATGATTACATATTTTTTTAAAAAATATAAATAAAATAACACATACTAACCAAATAGATATGAAAAAAAGGTATATTCTTGTGCTGCATCTATGAAAAACATTTCAACATCAAGGATATATATCTTTCGGTAAATTGTTGAAAGTAGCTATTCCAAGCAAATGGTAATGCATCTATTTTATTATCTAGCTAGATTTTAAGCAAAACCCCATCAAAAGTGATAGAGAATTACACTAGATACTCATTAAAGGAAAAATTCACCAAGATGATATTTTAATTCTATACATCTATGCATCCAAATCAAGGGAACAATTTCTGTAATAGGAATATTACTACAGTTGAAATCACATTCTAAATCTCACACTCAGATTGTGGAAGAAGTTTCTACTCACTCTTACAGATGGCCATGTAATCCGGGAATAAACAAGTAGAGAAATACTGGAGTTAGCATACTGGATATTATAAGCCAAATGGACCTAGAAGAAATTTATGGAACATTTCTGAAAAAATTATTTATTTTCTGAGATGTAATTTTCATCCTGGGGACTTATTGCTAAATAAACTCACACTTTCTCAATCTTTCTAAACTCTGGTTGGCTGGTTCATCTCAGCTATTCTAATTCTAAACTCCTCTCCAAGTTAACTGATTCAAACTGGCTTCTCTTGGCTTCTCAGTGAATTGATCCACTTGGAATTCCATAAAGTAAACCTGACTGCATGAACTTGACAGAAGTGAACGAGCTACTTTAATTTAACTGCATTCAGCAGAAATGCATGGAACCGAACTCAACTGAAGTCCAGTGAATGGCCCAAACACAACTGTGCTATACTCACCAAATGGACTTCCATTAACTCACTCTATCCTGTTCTTAACTAGTCTTTCTTTCCTACAGACTCTCAAAGAAGAGTTAGCACCAATATTCATCAATTTATCCCACAAAATAAAAACAAAATGACTACTCATTAGATGCAGAAAAAAAACCTTTGAGAAGAAATCATCACTCTGTTCAATATAAAAGTCCTAGGGAGATTAGGTACACTAGGGAAATACCTATGTATATTAAAGACTATTTTCAATAAGGCATAAAATTAAATGGAGCAATTCCACTAAAATTAGGAACAAGACAATATGATCACTTCCTCCATACCTTCAATGTAGTACGTTTATTTATTTTTTTTTTGCTAAAGCAATCAGACATCTAATGAGATCTACAGAATATAAAATAGACGGAAAAAAGATTAAGAATCTATTTGCGGATGATATGTTAGCATACATAAATGGCATATAAACTCATTCAGGAAGCTTCCATAGCTGATAAATCATTTCAGCTAAGTGGCTGGGCATACAATTAACTCAAACAACAAGCAAAAATCAGTAATCCTTCTACATAGAAATGTCAAAGGGACTGAGATACATATCAGGGAAACACCTTTAGAAATAGGCTTGAACTAATGTAAATTTGTGGGTAACTCCAACCAAATAGCTTATATGATAAAGACTTCAAGTCTTCGAAGACAAAATTTAAGATATCATCAGGAAATGTAATGGTTTTTCCAGGTTTATAGATCAGTTGTACTAACATCATAAAAATGGCCATCCTACCAAAAGCTGTCAACAGATTCAGTGCAATCCCAGTCAAAGTTCCAACACAATTATTTACAGACGTTGCAGGGACAGTCCTCATTTTCCATGACAAAATATGCAAACAAACAATCAAACAGTAATGATAACAGCATAGCTAAAACCATTCCTTCATTCTTGATTTCAAGTTGTGCTACAGAGCTATAGCCAATTAAAAAAAAAACCCACAAAGAAAAAACATAAAACAAAAAAGCCTAAAAAACTTGGTATTGGGATAAAAACAGATAATTAATAAAATCATATTGAAGGTACAGACACAATTCTATGCACTTGTATATAACTGAGTTTTGATAATGAGGCTGGAAATACACTATGGAAAAAGGACAGCATCTTCGCCAAGTGGTATTGGTCAAACTGAATGTCTGAATATAGAAAAAAAAACAAATATTTCAATATTTATTACTCCTTATAAACTCAAGTCCAAGTGGATCAAAGACCTGAAAATAAAACTAGATACACTGAACCTGACTTAAGAGAAACTGGGAAATAGTCTTGACCTCATTAGCTCAGGAAATGACAATCTGAACAGAACACCAATAGTGCAGACAGTAAAATCAATAAATAACAGATGGGACCTTATCAGGGACTTTATGAAACTGGAAAGTTTCTGTAAAGCAATGGTCAATGACTACTGTTTATCAGACATAATTGGAGCCTACAGAATGGGAAAAGACTTTTATCAACTCCACATCTGATAGAGGACTATTATTCAAAATATGTAAAGAAATCAAGAAACTCAATAACAAAACCATGAATGATCCAATTAAATTATGGGGCACAGCTCTCAACAGAGAATTCTCAATGAAGGAAACTGAAGTACATGAGAAACATTTAAGGAAATGTTCAATATCTTTAGCCTTCAGGGAAATGAAAATCAAAACTACTTTAAAATTTGATCTTATACCAGTTAGAATGACTTAAGTTCAATAACACAAGTAACTATTCATGTTGTAAATGATGTGGGGCAGGGGACACTCCTTCATTGTTTGTAGGGTTGCAAACTTATACAAGAATTATGGAAATCAAAAGGGCAATGCTTAAGAAAGTTGGAGTCAATCTACTTCAAGACTCAGCTATATCACTCTTGGTTATATACCCAAAAGATGCTCCCTCCCACCACAAGGATACTTGCTAAACCATGCTCACTGAAGCTTTATTCATGCCCTCCTAGAAATGGAGGCCTCCTAGATGTCCCAGAACAGAAAAATGGATGAACTACATATGGTACACTTATCCAATTGTATATTACTCAGATGTTAAATTATTTTTATCATGAAATTTGCAGGCAGAATGGATGGAATTTAGCCAAGATGCAGTAAGATAAGTATGCTTTCTATTTGTTTGTAAATGAACATTGGCCATTAAGTAAATGATAACTAAGCTACAAGGAATACATAGACTCAGAGAAGTTGAATAAAGAGAAGAGGCCTAAGGAGAACATTTGGAGCTCCCCAAAGGAGTATGGATATAGAACAGATTTTGCAAGCAGATTTGAGCTGTTGTAGCCCTGTGTAGTTTAAGGTTGCAAGCTTAGAGGGAGAGAGTACAGGAGAGACAGGATCAATTAGGGGGCGTTTACAATATAGGAGGTGTCGGTTCCCCATGCCCACACCGACACGGTACCGAGGGCGAAAGCCTTCGGGATTAAAGAAACACACACACACAGGTTATTCAAGAACCAGAGACCTAGGCGAAAACCAAAAAATACTGTTCTTAAAAAATTATTAATACAATGGCTTAAAATGATAATTTAATGTAATCACTTATTAATGCATTATCTAGTCATCATCAGAGTGGCAGATCCAGCAACCCACAGAGAACTATTAAGTGAAGAAAGAGTCTAAATGGGAAGTCTCCATCAGTCCCTCCCATCACAGCTAATCCTTATGAACAGTAGTCAGGAACTTCCCAAGAGACAGAAGGGATAGAGAACACCAGAGAACAAGGTTGTATGAATCAACTAAGCATGGCACATAAGAGTTCACCAAGACTGAGGCAACAAGCACAGGACATACACAGGTCTGTACCAGGTCCTCTGAATATGAACCATAGCTACAATCTTCATCATTTTATGACTGAGTACGAGTAAGTCTCTGACTCATCTTTTCCTTCTGTTGGATTGCTGTGTCAAACTTTGATATGGAAATTTTTTGTTTCATCTTATTAGGATTTATTGTGGCATGTTTGGTTGCTATGTCTTAGAAAGCTATTCTTTTTCTAAGGAGTAAATCTGGATTAGAGGGGAGGTAGAGAGGAACTAGGAGTATCCTGTAGGAAAACTAGAATTAGGATATATTGCATAAGAATCTATCTTCAATAAAAGGATAAAAGATAATGGTCATTTGATAAGCAAATAGATAAAAGGATAAGTTTTTAAATTTATTTAATATTATTTTACAGTCCAGATTTTGTAGCCCTACTAGTTTACTCTCTCACTATTCCACATCCCATACCTCCTCTCTCCATATCGATGAGGATGTATTAATATTAATATAAATATAAACTTCATAATGTAAGAAATATTAAGAAGCATAAAAGTAATAATTATTGTTTAATATTAGACTAATGAAAAAAATTGAACCGTAAATACATCTTTTTACTCTTCGTAATATTGTCGAAATTCAATAGCTGGTAAACTATTACAACTCCGAGTAATAATTATAGAGTTACTAATTGGTACAACCAATTAGAAAACAGTTTCTATTATACTTGAAGATAGATAAATTAATCTTACATGTACATTTGCTATAAAGTTATTTTCATATCTATCTTGAGGAACTATTTTAAAATTTAAGAAGTTTTTGTTCATAAAATATTATTGCTTTTAAAATATTTAAGGTAACTCATTATTTTTAGTGTTGTATTTTAAGTCATAGTCACAATGAAGGACAAAACAACTAAAAATGACACTACATTGTGCAAAAAAATTGACGGTAAATGCATTCAGTGTATCATTGTGTTTAAGGCAGCTCAAATTAATTTCATGGTTTATACTGAAGAAACTATTTGAACCAAACTTTAAAAAGTAACTATGCATTAAAGAAATCTGAGAGTATTTGCACCTTAAGTTAATGAAACCACAGGATACATTTAAAGACCACATAGAATATTCTGTTATCTATTTATTGAGCTTACATTATGATACATTATATTAAAATCTGAATTGAGCTATTAAATCCACAGGATTTGTTGCAGTTTATAGCTACTGTATTCAGAATTGTGTCTTATATGTGCTGCTGCTTTACAATAAGATAGGATTTCATGCAAAATCTAATTTGAACCACATCAAATTACAAATCACCCTTCATGAGCATTTTAACTACTTTTATTAAAATTTTGTAACAGAAATTTCTATTCTTTCATCTAAAATGCAATTAGGTATAGACAATTAATGGCTCTTTAGAGATTCTCTCCTATCTTAATCCCATAATATATCATATATAATTATATTTTGAAATAATTTAGTAAATCTAATTGCTCATATATTTCATTATTAAAATTTCTAACAGTTTGTGACAACTTTTAGCCAACATGGAAAAGATTTCCTAAATAAATATAATTATATGCATTCTGTGAAAAAATACTCTAATAAGATTGTGAAACACATTTCCTATCATTATAGACAAAGGACCAACATATTTTTAAAAGATAAAATGGCTTTTAAAAACTGCCATCTCCCTTTACTTATTCTACAATCACTTAGATATCAGGTTTAGACTTTTAAAACAGAGAAGACTACTTCATAGCTGATAAATGGAAAGTGGACTTAATGAGGCATGACTGTGCTTCACTAGCAAATGGATTTTATTTTCAATCAAATTCTTTGTTTTTTAGTTTAAAATATGTTTTGCTATTTGTTTTAGAACATTTTTGTCAAGTAGCATATCCATTAAAATTACTAACAGATGAAAAAAAAACATAAGATTTTGCTTTAACTCAGTGTAACATTGAATTTAGAAATTGCTTGCATATAGAGATTTTAAATAATTAAGGTGAAAGGTATGTACAGTGACAATTTCCAATTTTGCACATATTTAACTAAAAAAACATATATTTGTTTTGTTCAGGACCTCTTTATCTTTCTGTGTTTTTAAATATATAATCCAATCCAATTTTCATTTGCAGTGTTATGGTCTGACTTCTCACTCCCATTAAAAATAGCTATAGCCATTTTGATTCATGCCTGTCAGCTATTTCATATTATTTCTGTAACATGCCAGCCAGTCATTGACACAGAGGAATGCCTTGACTCAAGGGCATACTGACCACATACCCTGTTTTGTTCTATATGTTCTGAGTGGTCTGTATGAGGTTTGCTAATCTTAAGAAATTACACAAAGCTTTATGTAGGACCCATCAAATCAAAGGTCAGCATGAACTATTATGTCTAAAATATATTGATTCAGTACTGACAACCTGGCAGCCTTTTCTGCACTAGTGTATGAGCTCATAGCAGTTTTGGTGGCTGACACCAAAGAATGTTACCAATAAGACAGAAAGTTATGATTATAATATGCATGCTGTTATCTCAATGTTCTGAAATTTCCCTGTTCACCACCCTTCTACAAGCCCCCTTAACTTACTCAGGACCAATGATCTTAAAGATTAACTGATAATACTTTTTGTGTTAAGCCAACTTTCCCAAACCATCTTGTTCTTTAGATGTTTGAAGTTCTTTTTATCCTATGAAAACACTGAGAAGCAGATTATTGCCACAATTAGGTTCCTGTAGACCTTGACATGCATCTAGTATTATGGTGTGCATTCAATAAACAACTATTGCTTAACTGAGATTGGTGTGTGTATGATTTTTGTGGCAATTTCCTTACCCATAATATTCAACATCTTTATTTCTAACCCAGTCTTAAGTATTGTTTTCTGTAATACAATCACATCCATATTTCTTTACCATATACATTCTTTTCTTTATTCCACAATTGACCATAGTGAAAAAGATTTGACTTTCTAAATAATTATAAAGTGTTTTTTCTTAAAGAGTCTTCTGTAAGACACTTTGTTTTCTGTATATCAATACATTGAAAATGAACCAGTGTTAATTTGTTAGTATACCTTGCAACACATCATGCAGAGCACCTATATTAATACATCCATCTAGAAGAGAAATATTTTAAGATAATGTAAATTTGAATAAAAATGTGATGAAATGTGTCGAATCAAATGCAAAGTCTGATGAAAAAGAAACTTTTCTTACAGATGTCATCTTTGAGTTTGCCTGATGAATGAATTCGAACTTTGTAGCACTTTCTGAACTCTGACTCCCTAGATCAAATCGGCCCTTCAGTCCAAACTCCTCTCCAAGCTGACAGATTCACACATTTTCTCTCGCTTCTCACTGCATTGTTCTGTTTGGCCTCAGCAAGACTACAGCAACTTGTTCTAATCTTCTGGCTTCTTCTTATTTCCTGTCTTCTTATTCTCTAGCTTCTACCTGTCTCTGAACTGAACTAACCGAACTCAACTGAACCAATGACTGAATAGAAATCAACAAATTAATTTTCAACCCTACTGTATTCTCTGAACTCAACTGAACTGCACCAAACTTGCAGTAATCGACTGCTGCTCTTAAGTAGCCTCTATTTCCTTTCTGTTCCTTAGAGGGTTGTGTTTCCATTCTCCTACTCATTCTTTCTTTTCATTCTCTGGTTAGTCACATGTCGACTGCTCAATTAGATGTTATTGTTTAGGATTAAATGTGTTACTAAAGGAGTGTCTGTATGCCAATGAGACAGATTAAAGGTGTGGTATTCCATCTAGAACACACAGACTAGAAGATCCTTGGATGTGATAGCTTGCCAGAGAAACTGCATTACTGAATAAAATCCATCTATTGTATGAGAAATAAGAAACCAGGGTAATTAGAATGGATAGGAAGTGGAACCTAGTGATATATAGTATATTAATATGTAATTTATGTATTTTATATCCTTATGGGTCACATTAAAGAAATTGGCTTCAGGTGGCATAGAAATGAAGAAACTGACTCTTGAAAGGAAGGAAGGAAGGTTGTGAAAACAATGTTGGCTCATACAGTGTCACACTTAATATGAAAAGGTAATTCAACAAAGTGACTTGTCATATGAACTTATGGAAGTAATTTATTGTCAAGTAAAGTCCTGTGTCATACTACAAAATCAGTTTCTCTGTTAATGTTAATGGGTGGTAGGGATGATAGCAACTATTCTAATATTTCCTAATGTGTAAAATTAAAGCCCAGTGGATTGACAAAACATGACAGTATCCAATATTGAAATATAGATGTAAAGGAAAAAAACAAATAAAACCAATAATAACAAAATTATGTAAGAAAGCAATACTGAGGAAATTTCTGATAAATTGTGAGAATATATAATAAAATAAAAGTTCTTAAGAGAACTACATATGAATAAAACTAATTTCTTACTCACGTGAAGAAAATGATATGATTCAAAATCCTGTCTAGAATAGTAATGAAAGTAGAATAAAAATTCTGTAAGGAAATGTATTGTGGATATGCTAGAATATGTCTCTGTCAGCCAAAAAATGAGCTGAAGATAGATATTATAAAGTATTTCACAAAGACTATAACTTTTCTTTTACCACATACTCTTTTATAGTTCAGGATACAATAACTTCTTACATAAAGAGATAATTTAAGGTAACATTAATCTGAATTACATTGGAAATGCAAATATAATTGCTTTGTATTCTCAATTATAGCATGAAAAGATATTATGTATAGAAAATCTAGATTTTTAATCTCTAAATGAATTTCCATGGAAATAGTCTTAGCATCTGAATTGGGTGATAGTAGTAAGCTGAACAAAATTATCAACCTCTAATAATTGTGGTATATTCTTTATCTACTGCATGATACTGACTACATCATAATATACATTTGTATAGATAGCAAAATGGATGACAAAATAAAATAAAATTGGTAAAGAATAAATAACAAATATGAACAAAAATAGCCAGTTTAGAATCATCGTATTCTTATTCAATATATTAAATCCCTATATATAAATTTCCTCTAAACTACCAATGTATTTTATGTTGTATTTTAATAAGAAATCATATTTTAAAATATTTCATATTAATAATAGGTATATATTATAACTGTCCTCCACATTGGATTTACTTTCAGCCTTTAAATATTGAACATCTACTCAAATACTGGAATCAGTAGTATTGTCGCTATTCTTCAGAAAGGTCTGCCAAGGCTTGTTTTTCTCTGGGATGTTCACAAATGTTATCACAGATTTAATCCATAATTTTTTTCCTTGGGGTATGTATATATCATTTGAGTCTATACAGAGAGCTTACAGTTTCATAATATATGCTGTATTACATAGGACCATGCACTGGAAGCTTAATTACCTTCTATTGGGAAAGCAGAAATTCTTCCTGGTTTCTATGAATGTAATCCCATAAGTTTCTGTGCAATACTAATGAGTGAACCCACACACTCTATGTGTTGTTGTCATTGCTCTTTATTTATTGATGTAACATCACAAATGGACCAAGATAGCTAATACATTTAAAAATATTTAAACACATGCTTTCATGAATTTTATTTTTATTTATTTATTTTTTTTGGTTCTTTTTTTCGGAGCTGGGGACCGAACCCAGGGCCTTGCGCTTCCTAGGCAAGCGCTCTACCACTGAGCTAAATCCCCAACCCATGAATTTTATTTCAGTTAACTTCTGAGAATATTTATTAAAAAAGTCTTAAATATTGCTGAAGTAGTAGCAAAAATTGATTTTTGAATGTTTAATAATTCACAAATTTGATTACATCATCAGTTCATATAGCTTGTATGAATACATATATGTGCACATATATATGTATATACATATACTATGTATAGTAGATGAGTAAGCATGCTTGCAAAACAGAAAACAATGTCATTCTATAAGTTGATAAAGATAATGAACATGCTTTCTTATTAAGACGTGTAGTAAATGCAATCTTCCATGATTACATAACAAATTATAAATGTTAATATTTATTAATATGAAAATTACAATAAACTCTCGAAGAAGACTCAAGTAAAAATATAAAAATAAGAGCTTCGAGGGAATTGAATTCCACTCATCCTGAGGATCTTGCGACTGATTCACTGAGTATGGACTGTGACTTTATCGCTGACATGTCGGTGATTACATGTTAAGATGACAAAGGCAAGTCTAATCAGCTGTGATGGCCAGCAGATGAACATCTTTACTCGGCTCCTCAGCTCCTCATGTAATCCCATTTGACAAATGCTTCTTCCATTTAGATAGTATCTCGATAAAATAACTTTGATTTTTAAAGAACATGGATTATAAGAATCTAACAGTTGAAAGCTTTCTCTTTGTGCTTGTAAAACAGTAATTCTTGAATGAAGAAATGTGCACATATCAGACTTAATTTAAGAATTGTCAAATTGAAGCATTGTAGTTTAATATAATTTAAATTATAATGTTGCTATTTTTATAATTTTTACCTCAAGTAGTTTTGTAGGCATAAAATTTGTTTTCTGCCTCAATCCTGCAAAGATTGATCATTTGCTTTTTATTTCCATAGTTTAGTATGATTTGGGAATATATATTAATGTGCTCCTTCAGAAATTTTAAATGAAAAAGAGTATTAATTAAAAAATAAAAAGAAAATATTTGTACTGACTATTTTTGGATTTGTGTCTCAAAAATTTATTATTTAGCATTCAATGAACCTCATCTTCCAAAATGTGTACTTTCTTCTTTAAATAGTAGTGTTCAGTGTTGAATTCTTTAACCATCTTTCAGAGTCCCAAGAAAATGACATTTATTGTACCTTATATTAATTTATATTGAGTTCCTGCCCAATATAAGTCAAAATATTTGCTTCTTTCTGAAGTTGATTCTTGGTAACTACTAATTTATTTTTCAGGGTTCCATGTGTTTTTTTCAAAAAGATATTATAAGCTCCTTGAAAAAACTTGTGCATTTTTAAAAATTAGTTTACATTTCTGTACCTATTCACTGTAAACCCAACATATATCCCAATCCAACCAACATTGTTTTCTTTTTGTTTTTAACAAAACAAATAAGGACCAATTGGTGTTTCCAAAAACTCTTGTACATGTAGCCTTATAGATGGTGAGGTTATCAGCATCTACTCTATTAGGAAAAAAAATTGATTCTTCTTTTCACTGTATCTAGCAAAGTCCACTAGCTCCAAAATTGGGGGTTTGATTTCATATTATCTCCCATCTTAAATAGGATTTTTATTGTTCAGACTTGCACAGGTCTTTTTTTTTTTTTTATTAACTTGAATATTTCTATATACATTTGAGGTTATTCCTTTTCCCGGTTTCCTGGCAAACACCCCCTCCCCCTCCCCCTTCCTTATGGGGTGTTCCCTCTCCCACCCTCCCCCCCATTGCCGCCCTCCCCCAACAGTCTAGTTCACTGGGGGTTCAGTCTTAGCATGACCCAGGGCTTCCCCTTCCACTGGTGCTCTTACTAGGATATTCATTGCTACCTATGAGGTCAGAGTCCAGGGTCAGTCCATGTATAGTCTTTAGGTAGTGGCTTAGTCCCTGGAAGCTCTGGTTGCTTGGCATTGTTGTACATATGGGATCTCGAGCCCCTTCAAGCTCTTCCAGTACTTTCTCTGATTCCTTCAACGGGGGTCCTATTCTCAGTTCAGTGGTTTGCTGCTGGCATTCGCCTCTGTATTTGCTGTATTCTGGCTATGTCTCTCAGGAGCGATCTACATCCGGCTCCTGTCCGTCTGCACTTCTTTGCTTCATCCATCTTTTCTAATTGGGTGGCTGTATATGTATGGGTCCCATGTGGGGCAGGCTCTGAATGGGTGTTCCTTCTGTGTCTGTTTTAATCTTTGCCTCTCTATTCCCTGCCAAGTGTATTCTTGTTCCCCTTTTAAAGAAGGAGTGAAGCATTCACATTTTGATCATCCGTCTTGAGTTTCATTTGTTCTAGGCATCTAGGGTAATTCAAGCATTTGGGCTAATAGCCACTTACCAATGAGTGCATACCATGTATGTCTTTCTGTGATTGGGTTAGCTCACTCAGGATGATATTTTCCAGTTCCAACCATTTGCCTACGAATTTCATAAAGTCATTGTTTTTGATAGCTGAGTACTATTCCATTGTGTAGATGTACCACATTTTCTGTATCCGTTCCTCTGTTGAAGGGCATGTGGGTTCTTTCCAGCTTCTGGCTATTATAAATAAGGCTGCTATGAACATAGTGGAGCACGTGTCCTTTTTATATGTTGGGGCATCTTTTGGTATATGCCCAAGAGAGGTATAGCTGGATCCTCAGGCAGTTCAATGTCCAATTTTCTGAGGAACCTCCAGAATGATTTCCAGAATGGTTGTACCAGTCTGCAATCCCACCAACAATGGAGGAGTGTTCCTCTTTTCTCCACATCCTCGCCAGCATCTGCTGTCACCTGAGTTTTTGATTTAGCCATTCTCACTGGTGAGGTGAAATCTCAGGGTTGTTTTGATTTGCATTTCCCTTATGACTAAAGATGATGAACATTTCTTTAGGTGTTTCTCAGCCATTCGGCATTCCTCAGCAGTGAATTCTTTGTTTAGCTCTGAACCCCATTTTTTAAGAGGGTTATTTGTCTCCCTGTGGTCTAACTTCTTGAGTTCTTTGTATATTTTGGATATAAGGCCTCTATCTGTTGTAGGATGGTAAAGATCTTTTCCCAATCTGTTGGTTGCCGTTTTGTCCTAACCACAGTGTCCTTTGCCTTACAGAAGCTTTGCAGTTTTATGAGATCCCATTTGTCGATTCTTGATCTTAGAGCATAAGCCATTGGTGTTTTGTTCAGGAAATTTTTTCCAGTGCCCATGTGTTCCAGATGCTTCCCTAGTTTTTCTTCTATTAGTTTGAGTGTGTCTGGTTTGATGTGGAGGTCCTTGATCCACTTGGACTTAAGCTTTGTACAGGGTGATAAGCATGGATTGATCTGCATTCTTCTACATGTTGACCTCCAGTTGAACCAGCACCATTTGCTGAAAATGCTATCTTTTTTCCATTGCATGGTTTTGGCTCCTTTGTCAAAAATCAAGTGACCATAGGTGTGTGGGTTCATTTCTGGGTCTTCATTTCTATTCCACTGGTCTATCTGTCTGTCTCTGTACCAATACTATGCAGTTTTTATCACTATTGCTCTGTAATACTGCTTGAGTTCAGGGATAGTGATTCCCCCTGAAGTCCTTTTATTGTTGAGGATAGTTTTAGTTATCCTGGGTTTTTTGTTATTCCAGATGAATTTGCAAACTGTTCTGTCTAACTCTTTTAAGAATTGGGTTGGTATTTTGATGGGGATTGCATTGAATCTGTAGATTGCTTTTGGTAAAATGGCCATTTTTACTATATTAATCCTGCCAGTCCATGAGCATGGGAGATCGTTCCATCTTCTGAAGTCTTCTTCAATTTCTTTCTTCAGTGTCTTGAAGTTCTTATTTTACAGATCTTTTACTTGCTTGGTTAAAGTCACACCGAGGTACTTTATATTATTTGGGTCTATTATGAAGGGTGTCGTTTCCCTAATTTCTTTCTCGGCTTGTTTCTCTTTTGTGTAGAGGAAGGCTACTGGTTTATTTGAGTTAATTTTATACACAGCCACTTTTCTGAAGTTGTTTATCAGCTTTAGTAGTTCTCTGGTGGAACTTTTGGGATCACTTATATATACTATCATATCATCTGCAAATAGTGATATTTTGACTTCTTCTTTTCCCATCTGTATCCCCTTGACCTTCTTTTGTTGTCTGATTGCTCTGGCTAGAACTTCAAGAACTATATTGAATAAGTAGGGAGAGAGTGGGCAGCCTTGTCTAGTCCCTGATTTTAGTGGGATTGCTTCAAGTTTCTCTCCATTTAGTTTAATGTTAGCCACTGGTTTGCTGTATATGGCTTTTACTATGTTTAGGTATGGACCTTGAATTCCTATTCTTTCCAGGACTTTTATCATGAAGGGGTGTTGAATTTTGTCAAATGCTTTCTCAGCATCTAATGAAATGATCATGTGGTTTTGTTCTTTCAGTTTGTTTATATAATGGATCACGTTGATGGTTTTCCGTATATTAAACCATCCCTGCATGCCTGGGATGAAGCCTACTTGATCATGGTGGATGATTGTTTTGATGTGCTCTTGGATTCGATTTCAGACTTGCACAGGTCTTATGTATACTGTCACAGATTCTTTGAGTTAATTATAGGTGGATACTCTGCTACATCCAGAGTATACGGCTTATTTTTATTATTTGTATACTCAAATAACTATGATGCTTAAACGTTTTAGCCTCATATGCTCCAATGATCACTGTGCCTTGGGAGGTGGCTATGCAGTTGGTGTATATGACCTGGTAGAACTGAGCATTCTGAAGTCTCATTCTTATTCTCTGTAACTTACCCTGTGCAGTGGCTCTGTGTTTTCACTATCTACTTGCCATAGATGCTTCTCTGATCACACTTGACATATAAGTTAATGAATGTATACAACAAGCTATTAAGGGTTTATATAATAGATTGATCATTTAAAAGAGAAGTAGTTCTGGCTTCTCACTTAGGACACCCTGTCTATCCATAAGTTCATGGTTCACTAATGGTGCCAAGTATGGATGTCATCTTGTGGAGTGGGCATAAAACTCAGGTAGCAGGTGGTATGTTTTATGTTACATATTGTTTTATGTTACTGCTGCACAATAAGCTACTGTTGCCACATTAGTATTAGTGTATGTTGAAGGGTAAAGTATTAGGGAAGATTGTTGACTTCTTTTCTCTGCAGTGTGCATAGGTTGTGCCAGCACTTAAGTGTGCGTTGCCTATGGCAGTAGTGTGACACAGACAATTCTAGAGACTATAATACTACAAGTAGATGATATTTCACTGACTAAAATGATGTAATACATTAACACTTGGATTTTATTTTATATTTTTAAATGTATTTAAGTTTGTGTTTATTTTTATTGAAAATAAATTTAATACTATATACTCTTATCATGATTTCCTTTTCACTTTTCCTTCTCAGATGATCCCCTCTCTCCCTACCATCTAAACTCCTCGTCTCAAAAGAAAGAGAAGGAAAGCACCTCTTGCTCATCCATGATGCCTGCTGCTCTACTCCTAATAGCTAGAAGCTGGAAACATCCTCAATGTCCATTTATAGCTGAATGGATATGAAAATATAGTA
The DNA here is from genome assembly GCF_011064425.1 of Rattus rattus. Classification (NCBI taxonomy): domain Eukaryota; kingdom Metazoa; phylum Chordata; class Mammalia; order Rodentia; family Muridae; genus Rattus; species Rattus rattus. The sequence continues at coordinate 36,290,605 of NC_046166.1, forward strand.
CACTTACACAGTGGGATATTATTCAGCTGCAAAGGAAATGAACAAAAGGAAAAATTTTGACATTTTCAGTTAAATGATCATAGCTAGAAAACAATCATGCTAAGTGAGGTAACACATACACCAAAAGATAAATATTGTATGCACTCTCTTACATGAAGATGTTAGCTTTTAAGTCTTTGATAAGTGTAGCACATTCCATACAATCTCAGTGTTTATGTAGATTGTTATGGACCAGGAGAGAAAGAAGGAACTCTTAAGGTCAGGGAAACAGAATACATGGTTATGGAGATGACCAAGGTAGACTGGAGTAGGAGGGTTAAAGAGGGGGAAGTGGAAAGGATAGTGGAAAGAAAGGAATATGGGGAGAGACAAGTAACATACTTGCAATATAAGGAGTCATGTAGAAAACTGTTATAGTGAAAACTGCCTGAACTCTTAAATTGTGTGAAAGAAATATAAATGTAGTCTGCATCTAATGGGAGAAACAATGCGCCCTCTGCACACCTTTTGTCATTATTTCAAATTTTCAGTGCCAAGAATGCTTTGCATGTGAATGGGTTGACAGCACTGGCATTTTTATTCATTACTTTCTGTTATGGATACTAGCATTACTGCCCTTTAAAGGATATCCTGTGTGTGTGTCTCTCTACGCATCCTTGTGTTCTATGTATCTCTGTGTTCTATGTATCTCTGTGCTCTATGTTTCTCTGTCTCTGTCTCTCCTCCCCTTCCCCCTTAATCCCCCTTCTCCTCTCTCTCTCTCTCCGTATGTGCACGCACGCGCACACATGTGTGTAAAGGTCCTGTTTACAATTATACTTTATTTGGTATCAGTGTAATGAAACAGTTTTCCATAATGTGATTTATACTATGTTTATGCCAAACAAACGATGGTGGTTTTTTCCTTAGCTTGCTACACTGTCAATATGAAAAACCATTCAAATATTCTGAAAAGAAAAGAAAAGAAAGGAAAGGAAAAGAAGAGAAAAGAATCTTTACTTCCTCCCCTTCTCTCTCCCTCTCCCTCCCTGTATTTCTCCATGAAAATCAATGGAAGGAGAGCTCCTTGATCCTGTGAAGGCTCAGTGCCCCAGTGTAGGAGAATGCTAGGGTGCTGAAGTGGGAGTAAGGCAGCACCCTCATAGAAGCAGGAGGCACAGGTGGGGGAATGGTGGTTTAACGGGAGGAAGAATAACATTTAAAATGTAAATAAATAAAATATCCAATAAAAAGAAGTTAGTTGGAAGGTATTAAATAGGAAAATAAGCTACATCATGTTTCTTTTTTTTTTTTTTTCGTATATTTCTTTTTTTTTATTTTTTTTTATTAACTTGAATATTTTTATAAAAATCCCCTCCCCCTCCCTTCCTTAAGTTCCCTCCCGATACATCATGTTTCATAATATACTTTATTACTAATTTTTTATCTTTTTTACACTCCAGTAATTATCCCCCTCCTGGTCATAATGTACTTTTAAACTTTCTGTTTTTCTTAAGTATTACATTCAGATATATAGTTACTTGTGTGACAGAACTAGTTACCTCATCTTAAAAATGGGGTTCAGAGCTAAACAAAGAATTCACAGCTGAGGAATGCCAAAAGACTGAGAAGCACCTAAAGAAATGTTCAACAACTTTAGTCATAAGAGAAATACAAATCAAAACAACCCTGATCTTTCTCTGATTCCTTCAACGGAAGAGCTTGAAGGGGCTGGAGACCCCATATGTACAACAATGCCAAGCAACCAGAGCTTCCAGGGACTAAGCCACTACCTAAAGACTATACATGGACTGACCCTGGACTCTGACCTCGTAGGTAGCAATGAATATCCTAGTAAGAGCACCAGTGGAAGGGGAAGCCCTGGGTCCTGCTAAGACTGAACCCCCAGTGAACGTGATTGTTGGGGGGAGGGCGGCAATGGGGGGGAGGATGGGGAGGGGAACACCAATAAAGAAGGGGAGGGGGATGTTTGCCCGAAACCGGGAAAGGAATAACACTGAAATGTATATAAGAAATACTCAAGTTAATAAAAAAAAAAAAAAAAAACAACCCTGAGGTTCCTCCTCACACCAGTCAAAATGGCTAAGATCAAAAACGCCTGAGACAGCAGATGCTGGCAAGGATGTGGAGAAAGAGGAAAACTCCTCCATTGTTAATGGGATTGCAAACTGATACAATAATTCTGGAAATCAGTCTGGAGGTTCCTCAGAAAACTGGACATTATACTACCTGAGGACCCAGCTATACCTCTCTTGGGCTTCTACCAAAAGATGCTCCAACATACAACAAAGGAACATGCTCCACTATGTTCATAGAAGCTTTATTTACAATAGCCAGAAGCTGGAAAGAACCCAGATGCCCTTCAACAGAGGAATGGATACAGAAAATATGGTACATCTACACAATGGAATACTACTTAGCTATCAAAAACAATGACTTTATGAAAATCATAGGCAAATGAATAGAGTTGGAAAATATCATCCTGAGTGAGTTAACTCAATCACAGAAAAACACACATGGTATGCACTCATTGATAAGTGGATATTAGTCCAAATGCTCGAATTACCCAAGATGCACAGAACACATGAAACTCAAGAAGGATGACCAAAATGTGGATGCTTCACTCCTTCTTTAAAAGGTGAACAAAAATACCCTTAGGAGAGGATAGGAAGGCAAAGTTTAGAACAGAGTCTGAAGGAACACCCATTCAGAGCCTGCCCCACATGTGACCCATACATATACAGCCACCAAACTAGATAAGATGGATGAAGCAAAGAGGTGCAGGATGACAGGACCCGGATTTGGATCTGTCCTGAGAGACACAGCCAGAATATGGCAAATACGTAGGTGAATTCCAGCAACAAATCACTGAACTGAGAACCAGACTCCTGTTGAAAGAATCAGAGAAAGGACTGAAAGAGCTGAAGGGACTTGAGACCCCATATGAACAACAACGCCAACCAAACAGAGCTTCCAGGGACTAAGCCACTACCCAAAGTGTATACATGGACTGACCCTGGGCTCCAACCTCATAGGTAGCAATGAATAGCCTAGTAAGGGCACCAGTGGAAGGGGAAGCCCTGTTCCTACGAAGGTTGGACCCCCAGTGAACTGGATTGTCGAGGGGAGGGCGGTAATGTGGGGAGGATGGGGAGGAGAACACCCACATAACAGGGGAGTGGGAGGGGTTATGGGGATGTTGGCCTGGAAACCGGGAAAGGGAATAACATTTGAAACGTAAATAAGAAATACTCAATTTAATAAAGATGGAGAAAAAAAGTAAAAAGGCTGCTCCACTAACATAACTCTGTCAGTGTATTTGTATTTGACATCTCAAAAGAAACTAATTTTATAGCTTTAATAATTGAGCTTCATGTTTTTCTTCAGAAATACTTTGCAAGCATATTCATATATTTTGGTTTTTTTATCCACTTTTAAAAGGAATGTATTCATAGAAAGTTTATGTGAATATACCAGTAGCAATGAATTTAGCTTCAGGTTTTCTAAAGCTGCCTCCTTCACATGACATCAGAATTTTCATCCTTTCTGATATCTTAAATGAATATTATTAAATGTTCATATGAAACATAACTAAGAAGCTGTGATGGTGAAAAATTATAACAATGTCATCCATGTTTTTAACTGTTAAGATTGCAAGCTAAACACCTGGGAAGCATTGGCTATCTGTCTTGGAGTGTTTTAACTAAAACATTTGTCACTAAAACAAAGTATTGCTACTGTGACGCTATTAGTCTTCTTTGCTCCTCATCTCCTACTGATCACACTTTGTATACAAGACATCAAATCAATGTTAGGATGTAGCTAGAAAGCACAGACAAGCAGCTTACTTTTATTGAGAAAGTACACTTGTAATAGGCAAAGGACACAGTTTCAAACAAAAAAGTTTCAACTTTTATTTTCAAATCCTCACTGGATAAAGGTCTTGTTTATAAGCAGTAGTTATAAGAACTTATGAGTAATTTTTAGAAGTACTATTTTAGTTCTTGCAAGTGATGTCTAAAGAAAATAAAGTTTTTAATATGTTCATAAATTCGAGGACATTTCACATGTATGGAATATTTAATGTATGCTCTATTAACTAAAGACCTTATAATATGTGAAAGTAAAAATTCTTTGCATGTAAATTGGCAAGTATATGGGAGAGACAGTCATGGTAATAGACTGATCCTAGTGGATACTGATGTCTGTGAGTTTGGGCACTTAAAAATCTTAAATGGTTGTCAAATGTTTCAAACGTTATCCTCCTTCCCAGTTGCCCGTCTCCAAAGACCCTATTGCTTCCTCTGTCCTTCTGCTTCTGTGAGGGTGCCCCACCCACCACCCACCCACTTCTGCCTCATTACCCTAGCATTCTCCAATGCTGGGGCATCAAGCCTTCACAGAACCGGGTCTCCCCTACCACTGATGCCAGATAAGGCCATTCTCTCCTACATATGCAGCTAGAGCCCCATAATTTTGTTTTTTTCTTTTCTTTTTTTTTGTTTTTTCCATTGCATTTTCTTTGTTAATTTAATCGATTTTGCTCTCACCTATATAATATACTTTAGATACAGTTCAATTTAAATTGCTCACTGCTTGCTATGTTGTTTAGACATTCATTTTTCAGACATCAAGGCATTGTTTTGATTTTTTAATGAACATAACATGCTTTAATTACCAGATAATTTAATTGAAACACATTATTTTACCTATGTATTTTATTTTTATGTTTGAGTGATTTATAGATTTGTTTCCTTAAGATTATTTAAAAATATTTTGATGAGCATATATGCATTAATTGTTTTTAATCTTGTTTTTGATTCTAGCTTCACTTTATATTTCTACAGACAATTGTTTTCAGTTAATGCCATTTTTAATTAATGCAAAATTTGAAGTAAGGTCTCATAAAATTAGTAACCAAGTTACCTCAAAACCCAGCTATACCACTCCTGGACATATATCCAAAGGACATCCCATCCTATCACAAGGAGACTTTCTTCCCACAAATTTTATGTTTGTTCTTTTTTTCTTTAGCAAACAAACATTTACTGAGTTCATTTAATTATGCCTACATGTATATGATGTAGGGACATCCATGTACTGAATTATGAGTAACCTGGGGGGCAAAAGAAGCTGCCTCTCCTTCTCACAGAAGCATAAGTCTTCCTAGTCTGCATGCTTTATGTCGACAAGGCCACATTTTTAAGCCCTAAACTTCCACAGATATTGGGCCATTTTTACAATTTTTAAGGTTTTCTTGTTCTTAAAATTTCTCTAGTTCTATGTTTTTTCTGTCCTGCAACAACTATTGTGGCAGAAACTTTGTATTCAGTATGGTTGAAAGTTGAATTTTATTCAAGATAATTCTCTTGTACTATTGTATTAGACAAATTCTATCGATTTATCTTTAAAATAATTGTTTATTCTGCTGTATTCTTCAAAAACAATTATTGGATTTGTTTGCAGCCATAAAATTTACAATTGTTTTGCTTATTTCTACGTGGAAGTCTTATATTTTTACAGTTCACATTTTTGCATTGCTTTGCCAATCACTTGGTGGAACACAAGCCTCTATTAAAGGCTTTGGTAGTTAATACTAACATCTCTGTCAATTTTATAGCAGGTGGTACATTCACCATTAAATTTCATGATTTCCTCATCCATTGTATGGGAGGAATGTTTTCATTGAAATCAATAATACTTTTAATATTAATTTGAGAGTTCTTTGGCCTTTCAAATTATGAAAATGAATGAATGTTGATGAACTTGCTTGATTTCAATAAGATGCTTTGCATATTTGCTTAGATTTAGCAGATGATAGCCCGAGAAAGTAAAAATGATACAATGCTAGGATTCATATGAAATTGACACAAAACTTTTAAAAAATTAAAGGATAGCCAAGAGGAGATATTGTTCTTGTTGACTAAAATTGATGAGTTTTATTCTTCCTTCAATTCTCTGGACTCAGTTGCCTCATGAACAGACCCTTCACAAAGGTGGGTCTTACGTAGATTAGCTGATAAGGTCATTTTCAGAATATGATGCATGTTTCTCTCTTTGGTGTTTATTTAAATAGTGTCTATGCTGCATTTCATTGGTGTTATACTTAGCTTCAGATTGAAGCTATGAAAATATCATTCTCTGGAACTGTGGATTGTCATTTTTCTATGTACACCTTTAAATATCTCCCTGTGAAAAAGTGTTCTTTTCAACAAGCACAAATGAGAGCACACAGTTTCATTCTTTTTAGATCAGACAAGATTGGGCAATTTCAGGATGGGTGGACATACCACAGTTCTATTAGTAAGACTACACAATTGAATGGAGTAAATTTCTTTCCTCTTTCTTCAGTTCTGTCAAAAAGTTCATTTTAGAGCATACTGAATCCCTCTTTTAATCACGAATTATTGCCTACAGGTTAAGTTATTTAAGAAAATATTCCATTAAAATGCTCTTATAACATGTTTACCTAATGTATCACTATTCAAGTTTTCCTCTGAAAACAGCTTTCTTTCAGTTACATTTGCTACATAATTTGCATAAAATTAGCATAACAAGAAGCAAAGTAACAAAGTAACACTCCATAAATCAATTTTTAATAAATTATTGAAAATTACATATTCTTAGTTTAGACTATTTATAAATAATTTGAGCAATAAAGTCATGTATGAACATAATTTTTCAAACATATTTACAAAATACGTTCTTTGTTAAAAATAAACTGAGACAGTAGTTCCTTCATATTTTGTTCTTACAAATGTTTTGCAGTTAAAATTATTTAAGCTCACTCTTACTTTCAAAAATGCACTATTGCTTTTCTGCTAAGATTTATCTCCTTAAAAGATGTGCAATGAAAACTGCTATATTTGCATTTTTGCAAATCTGGTAAGGAGAAGCACATTAATTTTTCTAGTTTTCCTGGGTAAGCATAATTTTTGTACTACTATTAAAATTTTAGGTACATGAAATAAGATAGTCATTTTCTATTTTTTTAAGCCATGTTTACTTGGTAGGCATTTAAAAAGTATTATGAAAGATGAATTGCAGATATATATTTTATATATAATGGAACACAAATATAAATGGCAATGAAATATTAAGATTATTCATTTAAACTAAATCTTATAATTAATAGTTGCAGTATAATACTTAAACAACAAAGTCACTTGACAAGAATTTGCATTTGTGTGTGTCTTGGTGCAAGTTATGTATGTTTCTCTATATATGGATGTGTAAATTCCTACAACACCAACTATTTTATTTATTGAAAGGCTAATAGTGAAAAAAGGTTTTGAAATTCAGGAGATCATTTTTACTTCAATATAAAGTTATTTTCTATTACCTTTCAAAAAAGAATTCAATTTTAATTTTTAAACTTAGAAGTTGAACACACTATAATAAAATATTCCACATCTGGGCCCAAGGTATCGATGTGTACCCATAATAATCAGATTTCTGATGTTTACAAAAATACACTATGTTCAACAGACAAAGAAGAAAATGTTGAATCTTTAAGTAGTTAGCTGACACATGCAAGGAGTTCTCCAGACTATATTAAAATCAATATTTTTGAGAGTGTGTTCAAGACAAACTGTAAAGCCTTAAAAACACCACCATGCTATATAAATTGCTTCTACATATATTTTAGAGGTACTAAACTAGTTCCAGTCAATAAATTCTTAGAAAAGCATCATCAGAAATAGAAGAGTACACCTAACTAAAATGAGGCAGGGTGAGATTTAGTAAATATCTTTGTTTCTATATAAGATTCTATTTCTTAATGTAGAAACAAGAAAGTGATTGACAAGGATCATCACTTAAGTAACTATAATTCATAGATTCATGAAATGTTGCACACATAGATAGCTACGAGAACATACATTGCTGTTCCGATCAACAACAATGGCAATAAAATCCTTTCTAAGCTCTCTCTTTCTAATATAATTCTTCAAAATTTACACTGATTCTCTGAAGCAATGGTTCAAAGATAAATATGCTGATCAAAATTGTCAGTATCTTACTCTTGTGAATATTGACTGAGTTTGGATTATAATTTAACTTATATCTCAAAATACAAATTATTTTTATTCAGAATTAGATCATTATTTTAGAAAGAAGTTTTTATTATTTATTTACTTAGTACAGCCTTTTGAGTCAAATTTCATTATAGGATTTTGATGACAATGTTATATGCATTGTAAATCAAGCACAGGAACACACATATATACTCAGCCAAACACACAGATTATTACAGGCTGAGTACATCACAAAAAATTCAAATTAATATTTATATGGTTTTGTTCTAAAATGTCACTATTTATATTATTTGTATATATTAGAATAAATATTGTGTCAACATTCTAAAGTCTGTGATAATTAAATGGGGTACATTAGTTCTCAGATTTTACAGAATTTAACGGGAAGAAAAATCTTACAAACTAATTTGTTTTTCATTTTATCTGCATTATAAAGAATATTTTCAAAGCCTGAAATTTCCCATCAAAATATTTTCTTTTTTTATTGGATATTTCATTATTTACATTTCAAATGTTATTCCTTTTCCATTTTCCTGTCCATAAGCACCTATCCCCTCCACCTCCCCTTCTTCTATAAGGGTGTTCCCCTCCCCATTCAACCCCACTTCCCACCCCTCCCCCGACATTCCCTTACACTGGGGGTCCAACCTTGGCAGGACCAAGTGCTTCTCCTTCTATTGGTGCCCAACAAGCCATCCTCTGCTAAATATGCAGTTGGAGCCATCCCATCAACATTTTAATGACCACACTTTAATACTCAACCAAAATTGTTAATCTCAGTCAAAGGCTATAAAATATATATTCATAGAATTTCACTTTTGAATAATTAATGTAAGTTGGTTATCTTATTTCTAGTTTCTAAAATGTGTTATGGGGCACATTAAATATATAAACTTAGTAAGGTCTAGAGGTCATCATTTCCAATTAGGGAAAACAAATCTGACAATAAATGGATGGTAATAACCTCACTATTGTCTAAATGCAAACAATATCTTTAAAAATTATCAAAATGGGAAAGTTTAAGTTTTATACTTTTTTGTAAATTATATACATGAAAGAAATATTTGAAACTTAGTGAAAAGCATCCTTTACAAGCCATGTTGAAATGGTCAGTACATTACTCAGTTGTGCTTGGTTTTGAGCTGTGTTTCATTAGTTCATTATAACCATATATATATATATATATATAAGTCATTATAAAGAAAGTTAGCTGATAAAACGATTTCATTGTTTTAAAGCAAATCACTTAGAAATTCCCATTGTCTTTTGAAAGATGCCTGTGTTTAGATCTTCAGTTACACCACTAGTCTGTCAATCTTTGGAATGCTTGTTCCATCACTTTCCTGCTTTTCTTTTGTTTTGTTTTCTTTTTTTTTTCAATCTTTATTAACTTGGGTATTTCTTATTTACATTTCGATTGTTTTTCCCTTTCCTGGTTTCCTGACCAACTTCCCCATAACCCCTTTCCCTCCCCTTCTCTATGGGTGTTCCCCTCCCCATCCTCCCCACATTACCGCCCTCCCCCCACCAATCACTTTCATTGGGGTTTCAGTCTTGGCAGGACCAAGGGCTTCCACTTCCACTAGTGCTCTTACTAGGCTATTCATTGCTACTTAAGAGGTTGGAGTCCAGAGTCACTCCATGTATAGTCTTTGGGTAGTGACTTAGTCCCTGGAAGCTCTGGTTGGTTGGCATTGTTGCACATATGGGGCCTCAAGCCCCTTCAAGCTCTTTCAGTCCTATCTAAGATTCCTAAAACGGAGGTCCCGTTCTCAGTTCAGAGGTTTAATGATAGCATTCGCCTCTGTATTTGCTGTATTCTGGCTGTGTCTCTCAGGAGAGATCTACATCCGGCTCCTGTCTGCCTGCACTTCTTTGCTTCATCCATCTTGTCTAATTGGATGGCTGTATATGTATGGGCCACATGTGGGGCAGGCTCTGAATGTGTGTTCCTTCTGCCTCTGTTCTAAAGTTTCCCGCCATATTCCCCCCCAAGGGTATTCTTGTTCCCCTTTTAAAGAAGGAGTGAAGCATCCACATTTTCGTCATCCTTCTTGAGTTTCATGTGTTCTGTGCCTTTTGGGTAAATCAAGCATTTGGGCTAATATCCACTTATCAATGAGTGCATACCATGTGTGTTTTTCTGTGATTGAGTTACCTCACTCAGGATGATATTTTCCAGTTCAATCCATTTGCCTATGAATTTCATAAAGTCATTGTTTTTGATAGCTGAGTAATAGTCCATTGTGTAGATGTACCACATTTTCTGTATCCATTCTTCTGTTGAAGGACATCTGGGTTCTTTCCAGCTTCTGGCTATTATAAATAAGGCTGTTATGAATATAGTGGAGCATGTGTCTTTGTTATATGTTGGGGCATCTTTTGAGTATATGCCCAAGAGACGTATAGCTGGGACCTCAAGTAATTCAATGTCCAATTTTCTGAGGAACCTCCAGACTGATTTCTAGAATGGTTGTACCAGTCTGCAATCCTGCCAACAATGGAGGAATGTTCCTCTTTCTCCACATCCTTGCCAGAATCTGCTGTCACCTGTATTTTTGATCTTAGCCATTCTCACTGGTGTGAGGTGAAATCTCAGGATTGTTTTGATTTGCATTTCCCTTATGACTAAAGATGTTGAACATTTCTTTAGGTGGTTCTCAGCCATTCTTTCTTTAGCTGTGAATTCTTTGTTTAGCTCTGAACCCCATTTTTAATAGGGTTATTTGTCTCCCTGCAGTCTAACTTCTTGTGTTTTTTGTATATTTTGGATATAAGCCCTCTATCAGTTGTAGGATTGGTAAAGATCTTTTCCCAGTCTGTTGGTTGCTGTTTTGTCCTAACAACAGGATTCTTTGCCTTCCAGAAGCTTTGCAGTTTTATGAGATTCCATTTGTCCATTCTTGATCTTAGAGCATAAGCAATTGGTGTTTTGTTCAGGAAATTTTCTCCGGTGCCCATGTGTTCGAGATTCTTCCCCACCTTTTCTTCTACTAGTTTTAGTGCATCTGGTTTGATATGGAGGTCCTTGATCCACTTGGACTTAAGCTTTGTACAGGATGATAAGCATGGATCGATCTGCATTCTTCTACATACTGACTTCCAGTTGAAACAGCACCATTTGCTGAAAATGCTATCATTTTTCCATTGGATGGTTTTAGCTCCTTTGTCAAAAATCAAGTGACCATAGGTGTCTGGGTTCATTTATGGGTCTTCAATTCTATTCTACTGGTCTATCTGTCTGTCTCTGTACCAATACCATGCAGTTTTTATCATTATTGCTCTGTAATACTGCTTGAATTCAGGGATAGTATTCCCCCGCAAGTCTTTTTATTGTTGAGGATAGTTTTAGCTATCCTGTGTTTTTTGTTATTCCAGAAATTGTTGTCTACTCTATGAAGAATGTGATTGGTATATTGATGGGGATTGCATTGAATCTGTAGATTGCTTTTGGTAAAATGGCCATTTTTACTATATTAATCCTGCCAATCCATGCTTTTCTTGTTCAACAAGGTACCAACTTCTCTTTCCTTTGAAGACTCTGGTCTACAAAGTGACTCAAGAGTGCTCCTGTTCGCATGGGCTACTCACTACTCACTCGCTCCTTTGCTTAGTTGCATTATTTATCTCTGAGGATACATTCCCTTCTGGCCTTCAAGCACCTCAGTTTCCTCAGAATATGATCTCTCTCTCTTAAAAAAAAGAGAATTATTAACTGAATAATAATCCATTTAGGAAAAAATTCCAGTTCTAGTGTGACCTGAGATAAATTATTGAATGTTCCAGTACTTTGTTTTCACTCTATGTCTCTACTAATATTTTCAGGTATAGCCATTAAGATATGATCGGGTACTGAAACAAGCATAGAGAATGGATCCAGGAGAGTAAATATCTATAAGAACATTAATTATTGTTATTGTAACTATTGGGTATTGTAGTTTAATGGAAGTTCTCAAAGGTACAACAAAATTTACGATACTGTTAAGTTTTATGAAATGTAGTCGAGACACTGGCCGGACCTGAAGGGTATTGGTCAATAGTTCTCTGCACCCAAATCCCATGGGAGGGAAAGCTAAAGATTCAGAGGACCAGACATGCCTGGGAAGCCAGAAAGAGTCTACACTCTGCCCACATTTCTGACTCCAGAGGAAAACACCTAAGACCATCTGGGACCTGGGTGCACAGGGACTCCAGCAAAATGTGGAACAGACCCTCCTGGTTGCTGCCCTCACGTAGAGCTCAAAAGCAGCCCCCAACAAGCAACTTGAGTCGCAGGACCACAGATAAGACAACTTTTCTGCTCCAAGCAACCAACATTGTGGACTCAGGACACAGGCCCACAGAAACAGCTGAAGACAAGTAGACAGGGAAGATTACACGCCAGAAAGCAGAACACTCTGTTCCCATAACTGGCTGAAAGAAAACAGGAAAATAGGTCTGACACACAGGCCTATAGGACGGTCTAGCCACTGTCAGAAATAACAGAACATGGTAACAACAGAGAAAGCCTGATGGGGAGAGGCAAGTGCAGGACCCCAAGCAACAGAATCCAAGACTACATGGCATCATCAGAGCCCAATTCTTCCACCAAAGCAAACACTGAATATCCAACCACACCAGAAAAGCAAGATCTAGATTTAAAATCACATTTGATCATGATGATGGAGGACTTCAAGAAAGACATGGAGAACTCCCTTAAAGAAACACAGGAAAACATAAAGAAACAAGTAGAAGCCTATAGAGAGGAATCACAAAAATCCCTGAAAGAAATCCAGCAAAACATAATCAAACAGAAGAAGGAGTTAAAAATGGAAATAGAAGCAATAAAGAAAGGTAACAGGGAAACAACCCTGAATATAGAAAACCAAAGGAAGAGACAAGGAGCCGTAGATACAAGCATCACAAACAGAATACAAGAGATAGAAGAGAGAATCTCAGGAGCAGAAGATTCCATAGAAATCATTAACACAACTGTCAAAGATAATGTAAAACAGAAAAAGCTACTGGTCCAAAACATACAGGAAATCCAGGACTCAATGAGAAGATCAAACCTAAGGATAATAGGTATAGAAGAGAGGGAAGACGATCAGCTCAAAGGACCAGGAAATATCTTCAACAAAACCATAGAAGAAAACTTTCCTAACCTAAAAAAAGAGATACCCATAGGCATACAAGAAGCCTACAGAACTCCAAATAGATTGGATCAGAAAAGAAACTCCTCCAATAATATAATAGT